>NC_141765.1:59519764-59678514 GCF_982258835.1 Parasteatoda tepidariorum
ATTGCTTTATAACGATCAATTTGCTATTTTTACAACTGTAGTAAGTTTTAACAGTTATTTATAACTGTTTGGTTAATTTTTGTCGATCTCTAGACAGCGCCCTCTATGCTAATTTATAATCATGTCGGAAAATGTCAATATAAAGAGAAGCCACAATTTTGTGAAAATGATAAATGCTTGATTCTTTTAATGTTTGAAAAGTTATTATAATGAGGAATTTTTTGCACTTAAAATATGAAAAAGTTGAATATTACTTATTCATTTTTTATGGTTTTTAGCAAGGTTGAAAAAACAAAGCAAATAAGCAATTTTAAAAAACTGTCTTTTAACTTTTTTTATTATTTAAGCGATTTATCCATTTTGAAGTCCAGAGAATTCTTTTCAATAAAATAGCATATATAAATTTAAATTAAAACTCTTTTCTGAATTTAAGGCACTTGTGATATTTTATTGATGTTATTTTTTTATTTTCCATTAGAGAAACAGTTTAAACTTAAAGTTAAAATTTAAAAGTACATGTTTTAAGTTATGAAGTAAAAAATATATTTTATGCTAAAATCCAAAATTTTCTTATCAGTCAAAATTTTAAAATACTTGCTCCAAAAAAAATACAATTTGTCGTCAGAAAGAGTTGTGATGGTAAATTATAAGCAATATTAATTTAAACTTCTGCTTTCGTTAATCATTTAATTACAAAAAATTTTGAAAAGAAAGGGTAATTGATCAAACAAACGCTTGTTTATACATTGCTTTTAATTACAAGAAAGGCACCCAAAGTGTCTTTTGCAAATCTAACTGATTTTTTTATAAGTTTAATTTTTTTTAATTTTAAAATAATGTGTATCAATCAAAATAATATAATTTTGCAATAAACTTTGTCTGTTTTGCTTTTAATGCGGAGACATAAAGAGAAAAAAGTCCAAGTTTGAGTTTTTAAAAAAATTAACAATAGTAAATTTAGATCAAAGAATCACATTTATAATTTTTCAAAAGAATCAAAGGATTTATCGTTAAAGTTTAAATTAAACAAAAAAAATTTCTAATAATAATTATGTACAAATATTGAAGTTTTTTCCTCGAAACTATGTATTTTAATTCTAATTTTAAAATTTCATCTTTTTGTCTATGCCTTTTTAAATGCAAAGTTAAATTAGGGAGAAAATCCTTAAATTTAAGCAACCTTCCACACTCAATAGTGCAGTTGGTCTAACGGATAAATAAACGAATTTAAGATAATAATTGAAGATTTTGTTGGCTTACAGCTTAATAATTGCTTTGAAATGGAGAAGACGAATTTTATGTCCGATTTTTGAACCTAAAAAACTGTGCGAAAAGATATTCAGCATGATTGACTAGTGACCTATCTGGTATCTTCTTTATTAATGCTGTTAAATACTTTCTCTTATCACTTCTGATGAAGGACATCATAATTTCTGAAACTTTTCCTTATGTTAACTTTTTCTTTTAGCAATAGTTTCATACGTTAAGTACGTTTTGACAAAATTTTAATTCAACATATTTCGCTTTAAAATATAAAATTTTGAAATTGCTGCTTAAGCTTTATTTTGTTGAAATTAAAAAAAAAATGTATTAAGTACTTACCAATATCTACAAAATCTTAAATGTATGTATTGAGATTTTAAATACAATTCTTTCGAAAAATTAGTAGGTTATTAAACAGAAATTTCACATATGTTAAGTGGGTTCCATGCTTCATAAAATTTTAATTGGATTAATACATTTTCAAATATATACTTAAACGGTCAATCGAGTACTATTTGCTTCAATTTTCATGAAATATATTATTATTGTTTATTTTGATGCAATTATAATTGATTGTATGATGTTTGAATACTAGATTTTAAAAAATTAATTTGATGAATATTTAAGTGAAATTAAGTAAGATAAAATTAATTTAACGAATTATTATTATTCGCATTTTACGAGACAATTATGTGTAAAATTTCTCAAAAAAAAACTTTTTCGATGAATTTTCATAAAAAATTTACTCAACTAAGTAATAATTTCTCCCCTTTTATTGCAAATATTTTGCCCAAGCACACGTAGCAAAAAATGAAAGATTTAGACATATTTTGTAAAATATATCTCTTCTCTGTTTACTTAAATTATAAATATTATTTTCTGCTGCTAATATGATTACTTACATATAATTACAAGGCAATTTCTAATAATTTCCTTTAAATAACCAAAAATAAATAGCCTTTACAATTCAAATAATGTAAATGGTTTTATGTCTTCTATTATTATTGACATATAATTACAAGGCAATTTCTAATAATATTTTCTTTTAAATAACCAAAAATAAATACCTTTACTATTGATGATGTAGAAGTTTTTATATCATCTATGATTATGTTTTTCTTCTAGATTCTTAAAGATCTAGAGGAGGAACTCGACAAATACAGAGTTCAAGCTGCTCCTGTGAGAAATCAGCCAATGGATCCAATGTCAAATCCAAAATATCACGGTTATGCTTGGATTCCGTGGAAAAAATCTGCAGATATTCATTAACGATGAACAAATTTAGTTGCAATAATTTATGTACATATATATATTAATAAAGGATTTATGTTTGATTTTTAGCATTTATCACTGTGAATATTCCCCAATTAAATGCTACACATTAGAAAGAAAATTTAAAGAAAAACCATAAAATATAAAATTCTTTTAACTTTTCCTAGATTAAATCGACGTTAAATTTGAAACATCACGTATTAAATTTAAAATGAAAAAAAAATGTTTTCAAATTTCAGTTGTGTTGTTAACTTTTTTTATAAAGTTTAATTTGAAATTTATTTTTGATAAGTACTAAACGAAAACTGAAAGTGATATAAAGTAAATTCAGATTCACTGCTTTTTTAAATTTCTTTTACTAAAAATTGTATTCAGCCAAATTTACTTAAATTTTGTGTTTTACTTTCATTAAGAAATTATATAGGTTAAAATGTTTTAAAAACTAGTACATTTTACTTTAGTAAAAATTTACCATTAATAAATTAAATAATAAAAACTACAAATAATTTTAAAATATATTATTCTCATAAGTTTATCTTCCAATAAACGAGTTTTGCAATTCTATTCAAAAAAATATTTTTAATTGCTTAAATCGTTGCAAGCTTATAGCTATAAAAGTAAAAAGTGAAGCTAACATTAAGAGGTTCAAGCTTTCGATCGTTTTTCTGCCTAAACAACTGAGACAAGATTTTCCAGATTTTGGCTTCTCCCCATATTTTAAACGTTAAGAATTTAAATATATCGAAAAAAAATTCAGGAAACGTATGTTTTTGTATCTCATTTCGTGACTTAAAATATCGTCTAAGCACTAGAAATATCGTCAAAAGCACTTTTAGACCACCAGGCTTTCATTTTAGTTCGCAAAATTTCTATCATTAAGTTGAAACTTTAAAAAAGGTGTTCGGTTTTTGATTTTGTACATTTTCCATTAAATTGAAAAACAAAATACACATATTGACGTCTTAATTTATGAGAAATAATTAAAATAATGAAGTATTCAAAATAATCTAATTTTGATGCATAATCGCCAAAGTAAAGTTATTTATTTTTTGAGTAAAATTTGTCCCTCGGATCTAGACTAGAAGATGCTTAAGAAGGAAAACTTTTTACACTAAAATGTAAGATAACATAGAATACATAGGAATAATTTTAAATAAGATAGCTTGGTGGGTGGGTAATAAATATTTAGGTAATAATAAATTGTTTCAATACCCACTATTTAAAATGTTAATTTTTCCCAAAAATCTAATTAACTTGAAAAGAAATCATAGAAAATTATTTAATTTAAATATAATAATTACATTTTTCTTTAAAAAATAAACCCAAATTACTAAACACTATACAATTACTGATTAGATACAAATTTGAAGTTATTTTTCTAGCGAAGGTTAAAATTATTATTAATGTATGTTTAAGTTAATGTGAAAAAAAATTTATGTACTATAATAACTAATCAATATGTATAGTACTTGACTACCGTAAATACTAACGAATACGATCTATTAATATAATGATATGTTTGTAATTTTATAAAATTTATTATGTGAATAAGGTCATAGTTTATAATAATCAATTAGTCTAATAAATGTAATCTATTCGTGTTATTTCTTTTTTCAAATTTATAATTTTAACTAGTTATTCACAAGTACAAACAATTATTTGTTATTAATAATAATCCTTTTATGTGGTGAATTAAATTTATATGCACAATATGTCATAAGAGCCAAAACTAAATTACATTATATATTAAGACAAATGATAAACTTCAGGTATTTAATTGAGCATTTTATAATATTAACTATCCGTCAATGCTGTTACATATAAAGGTGACATGGGACTTTCAAAGAAGCAAAAATTTGTCAGAAAATCGATATTTTAAATTGTATATTTTTTAAATCTAGGCATTTAACTGGAAATTTAAAAAAAGAAAATTCTGGAATAAGAGTGAAATTGTTGAAGTTATGGCCATTTCAGTTTTGACCACGCCCCTTTGTTTACCTTTTTTTGTCTGCAGATAACTGTTAAAATTAGTTTCGTTTAAAATTAGTTAAATATTTTGTTATTATTTTTGAAAAAATTAAAGTATATAATTATTAAACTGGTTCATTAGAAAATATTTATAGGTATTTATATTAAAAACAAGAAATATTTGTTCAGAAGTGAAATTTGCAATGAAAAAGTAGTAAAAGTCATTTTTCTCAAAATGTCGTTTTTGACAAATTTACAATTTTCAAACTGTTCCAGCGTAATGAATTTTCATTCTATTGACTTGAGAATTTAATGCTATATATTTATGAATATCATTAACATTTAGTTGGAAAAGTTTTTTGAGTTAAGTGAATAGTATTTTTTTTATACATGATATTTTATAGTGGTATGATGATTTTTTTCTAAAAATGTAGGTTTTTCACTGTTTTTTTAATGTTATTTGTTTCTATAATTAAAAATAAAAAAAGTACTCCCAACAATTTTTTCAATATTACGTAATATGCAATATTTTAAAAGAATTTTGTCATTTTGACGAAATTTCAGACGCGAGGAGTAATATAAAAAAAACATAAAAAATTCAAAAATTTAAATTTTTAAATTTCTTAAATTTTGAAATTTTGTATAAAAATTGTTTTTAACAATATAAATGTATTCTGAAAATTTCAAACAAATCCTTTGATAATTTCAAAAAAAATTTTGAAAGTCCCTTGTCGCCTTAATAAAGTCAATATATGTTCTATCCTATGTAAGACATTACAGTAACTCATACTCATTAGTAACATGATGTAACAGTAAAATATTATCCGTGTGGCACACAAATGGTAATAAAAATTAAATACTACAATTCATACCAGTAAAAAGTTTCCAATTATACCCTTACATATAACATTAATGCGAATATTAATTTAGCATTAATTGGATTTAAATAAAGAATATATCTTAGAATTGGATTCCTTATTTATTTGAGAATTCTCTTAAAATCAACTAAGCACAAATGACTTAAGAAATTCGAAATATATTTTTATAATAATGATTTATAATGGTTTATATGAACTAAATACATCACAGTTTTTTTCTGAATCACAGTTTCTGTCTCTTAAAAGATTTACGTATATCTTTAAAGTAATATGATACAGCCAAAGGTTGAAAGAATTTATGAAAAATAAACTATAAAATTCAGGTAACTTTGTTAAATTTTTAGAAACAATTAAAAGCATTTTGATACAAAAAATTATGAAATTAAATAAAATAATATATTTCAATTTAGCATTACACATGTATACAGTAATAACAAATTAACTTTTTATTTGAATAATTACTTAAAAAATTATGAAATTAAATCAAATAATATATTTTAATGTAACATTACAAATGTGTACGATGATAACAAATCAACTTTTTATCGATGAATAGATTTTAGTATCAAACTATCAAAAGAAAATTAGAAAAATATTTTGCAACTAAGAATCATCTGTTTATTCTTTTTTATATTTTTATATATGTAAAAAAATATTCAAACCAAATAACGTATTTTATTATATATATATATATATATATATATATATATATATATATATATATATATATATATATATATATATATATATATATATATATATATATATATATATATATATATATATATATATATATATATATATATATATATATATATATATATATATATATATATATATATATATATATATATAATACCATATATATATATATATATATATATATATATATATATATATATATATATATATATATATATATATATATATATATATATATATATATATATATATATATATATATATATATATATATATATATATATATATATATATATATATAATACCATATATATATATATATATATATATATATATATATATATATATATATATATATATATATATATATATAATACCATATATATATATATATATATATATATATATATATATATATATATATATATATATATATATATATATATATATATAATACCATATATATATATATATATATATATATATATATATATATATATATATATATATATATATATATATATATATATATATATATGGATAGATAGATAGATAGATAGATAGATAATTTTTCTTTAAGGTGATGATTACAAAAATAAAATAACATTTTAATTTAATTTCACAAATGTATGCCGAAAAATCTCTCTGACAAAATGTATAAAAGCAATAATGTGTATAAACAAAACCATATTTACCTCAATGGGTGTTGAATCTGAGATAAGTTGAAACCTCAGCTTGGATCAACTTTTTCTGATTTAGAAAACAAAAAGGACCTGCATTTATACTCAAACTGTGTCATGCAGAAGGGGATGGACCCTACAAACCAATCACATCAAGTCAGTTAAGTCAGGTATTTCAATCCCCCTCCCCAATGGGGGTGAGTCCTTCACCTCTCGTGGGCTAACTTTTTTACGCACGAGTTAAAATATACTTTAAGATGCTACCATTTTACCTATTGTAAGTTCATGATTGGAGAAAAAACTTTAAAAAATTATGACCCCTAATGTTTCGGATGTGAATGTTTCAATAAACAACCAATTGCTTGAAGAAAATCGGACAGTGACCCAAAGCATGTATGGAAAATACCAAGAACTGTAAAAAGTTTAAGTTTTGGTTCATTAATCAATAAACAAATTGATTTCGATTGTTGATATTACTTTAAACAGAGTAATTGAGTTTAATACTTTAATTTGTCAATAAAATTTTTAAAAAAAATTAATGGGAGTAATTTGTGGTCAATAATCAGTTTCTACTGTGTCATAATGTTCATGGTTCGAAAGTCTCTTCAAAATATAACAATTAAGAAAAACTGAAAATTAATTTACTTAGAAATTCGAACACAACTAATTACAAAACGGGCCAACCATAGATAATTCCATGAAAAATATATTTATATAGTTATTTATTATTAAACAAGGAAAGTATTTTATTTAAAATTGCATATTATATTATAACATTGATGAAGATATGAATTTTAACAAATATATTAGCTGAAAATATAAAAATTATGCAAAACCATGTAGGAAAAGAACTAGACAATAATATATATTTTGTATATAAACACATCTATATATACATATCGCATAAGAAATTTCTATAGTGAACAAACATTTAATAGAAAACCATTTTTAATAATAAATTAATTTTATTGCATTATTTTTGATCAACTTTTCAACTTAGCTAAATAGTTTTTTTTACAACTTACGAACTAAAATTAATTATAACTTATTTTATTAATTATAACTTAATTATTAATTATAACTTAATTATTAATTATAACTTAATTATTAATTATAGCCAAAATAATTTATAACTTAGTACTGATTTTTTCAATAGTTTCAATGATTTTCCATGTTCTTCAATATTTCAATCAAGCAATTCTCAAAATTGTTTAAATGTGAAACATTGCATTTGAGATAAACCATGATTTAAGTAATTGTCATGATATTCATTCGACAATTATTTTTGCTCGGATATAATTGTGAATAATTTAATTAGTATTCTTCTTTAAACCTGTAAGACTCAAGATTCAGTTTCTATAAATATTGGGCAAATCAGGCGAGGTTGGATACTTGACATATTTGATTTTGTAGAAATTTTCAGAATATGTTCTTTAGGTAAAGCCATTAGAAGCATAATGGCTTTACCTAAAAAACATATTAACATATTTAGGTAAGGCATTTAGGTAAAGCCATTAGGTAAAGCCATTATTTTTTTTCTTTCAAATTTTATCGGTGTTTTTTTTTCGGGGAGGGGGATGAAGGGATCAAAACTAAAGTTGCACTAAAATTTTAAAAAAAACTTAGCTTGAATATTTATGTAAGAGAAAGTACTTTTTCGTGTCTAGTTTCATATTAATTGCTATGTCTAATTAAATGAGATATATTACGTGTGAGCCTCATGATGTGTAATATATGATCGAATTTATGAAACTGCGACCATTGTATCGAAAGTTGTTCAGGTTGTTTGGTTTTAAGTTTGCCAATTGTAAACATCGAAAGTGAATACAAAAAAGTGAATCAGAAAGTGAATACATTTGACATACTGCGCGTGGAAGCAAATGTTATCTACGCAAATGTTAAAAATATTCCTAATTAAAAGATTTAAAGCCAACTCAAATAACCACCAAAATTTATTTGCTATATATTCACTAATAAACATTAAACTGAGAGATTCAGTGAAGTTTCTCTCAAAATATACGTGTGAAATTAACTTAACTTGAGTTAATTTTTTAACTTATTTTTGATCTCATATTTTGATTCGAGATAAAACGAATCTTCTCATCTTGAGTTAAATTTATTTGAGGGACAGAGCCAACTGAAATTACTGTTTTAAACTTGCTTACTATATAAGTTTTGCTCGATCACTCTAACTTGAAACTTAACAAACAAGGATATTTTACCTTTCCCCCAAGCAAATCAGAAATAAAATTGTTATAATACTTTTTTTCTCGTTTACGTCTTACTCTCATATCTGCACTAGAAATGGCATGTGTGATCATTCTTATTATATTGATTTTGCTAACTTTAAATCAATAAGCCTATAAGAATTCATTAACTAGAGGAAATTAAAAGCAAGAGATTCATTTAAAGCAAGAAAATATAAAGTTTCCATTTTTGTTAATTTTCTGTATTAATTTTTCTTTGCGTTATATGGATAAAAGAAGGAATTTAACCTTTATTTATTTATTTATTTAATTTTTTTACACTTTTTGGCTTATTTTTTACTATTTTAAGCATACTTTTCCTACCAAATTAATAATTTAATATTTTTTTCGAAAAATCTTTAATGAACAAATGATATCGGTTTAATTTTCTCTTTTTAGGTCACTCGCAAAAACATGATTGAGCAAATAATAATAATAGTAACTCAGATATCGATTTAACATCTCTAAAACTGAGGAACAAATTATTTTTTGTTTTCTGTTGCATGAAAGTTTCATATCACTGATTTCAAACCTGCAATTAGTTTCCTTCTCCATGCTTCAGTTTTTTTTTTCTACTGTGATATTAGTTTTTTTTTTTTTTTTTTTTTTTTTTTTTGTCAAAATGAAAAAAAGTTTAAAAACGCTATCAGAGAGTCGCACAAATATTGTGACAAACTTATGGATGAGTTTGGAAGCATCATCGAGATTAAAATTGTATGAGGTCCCAATGTCGTCATGCACCGCTAGGGGCTCTTACCCTATCAAGAGCTGCTTCTTCGTGTGCTTCTGAGCACGTCATATTGCGGAAAAGCCCCTTACTGCTTACCATGACATTTTCGAACGTGGGTTCCTATACAATTTTGATCCTGATGATGTGCCGTAACTCTTCTAGAAGTTTGCAACATTTACATGACTTCCTGTTACATATAACGTTTTCAAGCTTGTACATTTCAAAAAAAATATACCACAAATGTCATTTAGAAAAATGACAACTCTGGGAGCAAAATTAATTTTAGATCCCCACATATGAATTAGACAAGATAAAGCATTTGTATAAATGAGCAAAAACTTTGAACTTGTGTACTTGAAGTTCGAATAACGCTAAAAATTAGCTGAATAAAAAAATTTTCAACTTAAGTTTTTATTTTATTTTTTTAACTTCACTTTTTTTTTAATGGAAATTAATTTCAAGAGAAAAAAAAATCAACGCATAAACTTTAAGGTTAAATTATTTAATACTCTTAAAAACCTTCCTTCGCTCAATTCTTCAATTGTGTTTTGTTAAAAATTGTTGATGCAATTAAATATATTAAAATCTTTCTCCCAAAGAATGACTTTCACATATTTGCTTTTGATTAATTGAATAAATCAGAATTATAAGTTTGGATTCCTTAAGTAACAGTAGTAAATATCTTTTGTCAGTCGGAATGTCACCATTCGTTCAGCTCATCGAATGAATAAGCCCAAGCAACTATATACATTCAATGTTGCATTGTTTTCAGCTTACAAAAAAAGTTACGATCTCTTAAGTTTTCTTGATTTGTTTTACAAGGTCGGTGAGAAACAAAAAGAATCGCTCAGCTATATGAAATGATAACACTAAAGCGTAAGAGAACCTTAGAAATACGTGAAATTATCGCCAAATGATTGCATGTTATTACAACTTAATATTTTATGAAATCAGCTTAAGCCGTCTCATAATTTTCTTTGTTTTATTTCTTTTTTACAACAAAAAAAACTTGGACTGTATACTTTCTTGAACTGGATGAATTGTAAATATTTCGATACCGAGACATGTTTCGTGTTTGCGAATGAAGGGATATGAATTTAGATAAAAAGAGGTAAGTCCATTCTTTGAATTAATTAAAAAATATTGAATATAAAATAATTTTAATGATTTTGAAAAATAATCTATTGAGGTCTAATTCAGAATTCTTTTTTAGTATGTTCAAATATACTTTATAATCTATATATATAAACTTTAGAACATTAATAATATTTATACTACAACTAACAATAATAAACCAACTCTCCATGAAGATAATGAAATAAATTTTAATAATATATATTCACTAAGGCAGTATATTAAAAGATTATAAAATCAAGGATAGTTACTTATGTCTCACAATTTGTAACTGGAGAAACATTAAGGCATGATCAAAATTGCATATAGGTCCATCAATATATGTGCTATGTACATATATAAACGGAGAAAAACCATATACTATATTTATTTAAAATAGATCATGAAAAAGTTCTTTGAATGCTCTAGCTTCAAAATTAAGTATAATTTAACTTGATGTTGCTACTTTATTAAAAAAAACTATTGAAATAAATTACTTGCAAAAAAAAATACTTTTTAAAAAAATAGGTATCAATGCATTAAATAGAAAATACCGTGTTTCATCATATAATATATAGATTAACCTAATTATTAAAACTTAGGTTAGATTATTTTATTCCTAAATAATAATAATGTGCAAGAAAGGATTTAAGAATGCTAATTAACTATAAATTTCATTTAAAGTGATGCAAATGTAAGTTGTTATAAAAATTATTTGAATTTAAATTTGTCAAAATTTCACTGAAAGATGGCATGCATGCGTAACACCGTAACACACACCTATATATATATCTTACGTTCTTAAAAGCCGTAATTTCTCATTCTTATTACGGAAATTAAGAAAGACTAATAATGCAACAAAACAAAGCAAAGTGCAATTAATTTAATGATATAGTGATTTTAATTTTTAGGTTGAAAAGAACATGTTGATTATCAAAACATTTATCTTGTTATTTCTACACATTTCAAATGCCGAGGATGAAACTCTCATTGAAGAAGAAGCAGAAGTAAAAGAAGAAGCTGAAGAAAAAGAATACCGCTTAGAAGAAGAAGCTCTTGAACAATATCTCGAGGAAAATAAGAATCCTCACATCGTTTTTATACTAGCTGACGATTTAGTAAGTTCAATTTTTTATTTTTAAAAAAGATAGGAGAATCAAATAATAAAGCTTGACGATGACGTGGAAATTTTAACCCATTCCTTATAAAAGTATTTGTAATTTTTTTTAACATAATAAAATTGTTAAATTTACATTACTTGCCAGTTTAAAACATTTGCCATCTGTTAACAGCTTTTTTAATGTTTGTCATCTGTTAACGACACTAAGAAAAATTTATGGTCAAACTACCAAAATATGGTAAAATGTATTGTGTTTCTGACTCTATGGAAAAATCAAAAATCTCGGTAATTTTTAACAGAGTGCTTTGGTAATGATTTTAGTAAAATTAACAATAAAATATCTTTCTATAATATCTATAATATAGGATAAAATTTGGTGAATGTGTTAAAATTTTGCAATTTTATCGTGATACCTTAGAGTATAGCACAAAAACCATTTATTCGGTTAAATTTACTATTCAGTTTTGTATTTTTGACTAAATATGTTGTAATATGATCTATAGTTTTGAATATCAGAATCTCCGATAAACCGTTACAGCATGAGCGGCAAAATTACCAAATTAATGGTTTGCGCACTGTTAAATTTAGTTTTATTGATTTCAGTTTAGTTTAGTTTTATTTTATTTTTATCTCTTCTTACCAAAAATTTCATAACCATTCTGTGTAATGATAATCAAATTCAAATTCTGTGTAATGATAATCAAATCTTCAAATTCAAAATCAAATTCTGTGTAATGATAATGATTTTGATAATGTCTTCATTATCAAAATTTTGGTAATTTTACCAAAATTTTGCCCCGAAAATAAAAATAAAAATTTTACCAGAAATTTTTCGGAAAGATTAAAACAGGGTGAAACCTCTCTACTTAAGGTTGTTTGATCACTATGCTGGAGGTTTGTCTAATATGAATTCAAGTTATTGAAACTTACTCAGTAATCAGTAAAATGCTGAAGAAATGTAATGAGTAATAATTGTGTCGAAAGAAGTATTTATTTATTTACTGAAGAAATACAGTAAATCTTAACTAAAATTGCTAAATGAGTTATAATTTGTATCAGAAAAATGAACTATCTGAAGACAATTCTATTATTTGCTTTTTTTTTTTTTTGTTTAGTTTCTTGGATTTGGTGTAATAATTCTAATCTCCCTTAATAGACGTTTTGTAATAAAAAAAATTTCAGAATAGATAGAAAGTAAAAATAATACTAATGGAAATAGCATAGATTAATAGAAAGTGAAAATAATACTGGCTTTTAGTTTATTAATCTTAAGTACACAAAAAATAAGCTTTCTTCCAAGATACTCTAATGACAAATTGTGCAGAAGAAAAAATTCGTAACAAAAAAATTTATTTTTTCTGAGTGAAAATGATATCGCGTATAATTTCACTTGCAAAAGGCTGATAGGAACAAAATGGTATTTTGCTTGATACTGCTTTGCAATCTCCTTCTAGTCAGCTTAAACAATTTTTACTATAAAAAATATATGGATGATCTAACCTCTAGCACGGTTAAACCTCCTATGTTAATCCAACTCAACTTCCAGCAACTGCAGCTGTTTAAATCAAGAAGAGGTAAGTTACACTGAAGGAAAATACGAAATACTATTCATTTAAAAAGGAAACATGGAATTTTTTTTATCTTTTGAACCGTCAAAATCCTGTTGATTGCAATGAAATATCCCCACTATGTGTTTTTTCTCTCCTTTTTTTCCATTTTGTTGTCATTTCAATATATTTTACAGCAAATTTCATAATTTGCAATCCAAACAAGCATATTTCTAACAACTCTTTTTTTTACTTCATTTATTTCCTTATTTTTTTACAGTTTACGGCCTTGTTTTTCTCTCTTCCCTACCAGATTTAGTTCAAATTTTTATTCAATCAATTTTATTTAAACAGAGGACAATATTATGAAACATATCAAATATTATCAAACATTTATTTCGTTGTCAAATATACATTTTTGAGAATAAATATTAATAACAATCAACAATAATAATTAATAATCTTCAAGATAAATTTTAATGAAAACTATTGACTTAATAATAAGAGTAGAAAATACTTATGTTGTAACTAGAAAAATACGTTTACATTATACGTTCAAAATAAGAAAGTTCTGAGAGCTTACAAAGCCAAAAAGAGAGATATACTGGTCGTAAAAATATTTTTAATCTCATTTTAAAGGCGAAAAGGATTCTTAAGCATTTTTATTCACCATAATACTTAAGAAATAGTATTTAAATCTTGAACTTTTTAAGTTTTTATATCGAAGAAACAATTAAAATGATCTCGTTAACATTTTAGATTTTTTAAGGAAAATTTACACAATATCAGAGAGCATAAAAGCAACCAAAAAGTTTTTCGTCAGCTTCAGATTTTATTAATAAATATAATAAATTGTTTTTTGCTCGAAATTATTACTGAGTGGCAAGTTTTATAAAAGTAAACAAAACCTTTCTTTAATATGAATTAACTTTTTACCTTTAAATCTAAAAAGGAAATATAACTAAACTTTAAGAAAATTCAGTTTCACATTGACATAACGTCCCAACGTAACGTAATTATAGTGACGTATAATAATGAACCCAAGCGTCGTAACTGTGTTATGTTTTAGTTTAAAAATAATACCGTAATAAAGTTTAAGAAATGTTAAATTTCAACCAAAATATGATAAAATCTGATACCGCATTAAGATTATAGCATATTTCTACAATATTATACTTCAACTTAAACCAAAGTTTCTAACTATCGTCTTCACCTTAAATAGTTCTTATTTATTTAATGCATGATGGTCAAAATCGCAAATTAGTCAGGAAAAAAGATATGTTTATTTCGAGAAAATACGTTTCTGAGTCGGATTTCATAAGTTAAATTCTAGTTAATTAATTAGAGTATCTTAAATGGACATCTTCAAATATTGAATTTGAAAATCGTTTCAGGGGGAAACTTTTTTATTTTGTGTCGAAGAATAACTTTAAGTGAACGATATCTGTGATATCATTCGTTTAAAGTTATTCATAGTTTCGTTTTCACAGGATTTCAAAAACGGGAGTTATAAGATTTGGATTTAAAAATTAACAATCCATATACTGAAATACTGACACTAGTTAAAGTAATGGAACTTTAAGATGCAATGTCAATTTTCTGAACTTTAATAGGGTGCTATTTTGAACATTAATTCGTCCGTCTTATTGTTAGACTTTATTACATAATACCACACTCAAAAAAGTTCCAAATCAAATTACGGTATTAATTACTGGCACCTTAAGTGCAGCATTCTTAAAATCTATTTTACCTTAAAATCCATTATTACCGTAAAATTTTGTACCGTAATTTTTTCCGTAATATTTATTCAATTACAATGAATCAGTGATTTTATAGTAAATATTACTATAAAAATTTCAGTGTATCAGTTTTTTTGTTCCTTAAAGTTATGCGGTAAAAATGGATCTTACGGTAAAAAGTACAGGAACTCACTTTCACTCAGAAACGCTTCAAAACTTTCACGCAAAACTTTCAATACGGTAAAAATTACAGAGACTCATCCTGAGTGCCGATACTTTTTACCGCGTAATTTTATTCCAAGTTTCTTACAATGCATGATCCGTTTTGAATAAAAACGCGTGGTACAAGTTAGTAAATGAAACATTATTGAGATTGAGTCTTTGTGAAATGCTATGGTTATCATTATAAATATTTTGGGTCAAACTTAAAAAAAAGTTTTTTTGATAGATAAAAAGTTTTAAAAATAGTACTTTTTTGTCTAAAGAACAAAATATCAATTTTAAGGCAAAAATAATACTTAAAATCCATAAAGCCTGCTTGTTTTAGCAAAGAAAATAAACATCTAAGAAAGTTGAATGTTAAAAAAATGTTAAGTTTGACAAAACGTGAATAAGAAAAACGCTTTTAAAGTTTAAATAACTACACACAAAAGCGTTTCTGTTGCATAGTTAAGATATAGAACAGTTTTCACTAAGTTAAAAAACATTTTATAAACCTTAAGTAATTATTTAGCCAAACAATTGTTCCAATTTTTATAGGGCTGGAATGATGTCAGTTTTCATGGATCTCCACAGATTCCAACACCAAATATTGATGCTTTAGCTGCTAATTCTATTATATTAAACAGTTACTATACTGAAAACAATTGTGCTCAGTCCAGAGCATCATTAATGAGTGGACTTTACCCTATTCATCTTGGTAAGCCATTTTTAATTAATTTGTTTAAAGAAAAGGTTTTATTAAAAGTTTTACAAAAGTTAGAAAAGAAAGGTTTAGGATGCATTGAGTTTTTATGGTAGTATAAAATTATTAAAACTTCTTTAATTGAAAATTGTTTAATGAAAAAATTAGCACCCTATATAGTGTAATTTTGATATATTTTTCTCTGAAAACAAAATAATTAAGAGTTTAAATGATTATACACACCTTTAGAAACCAGCTCTTTAATAAAGTTGAGCAGAGGATCATATATATATATATATATATATATATATATATATATATATATATATATATATATATATATATATATATATATATATATATATATATATATATATATATATATATATATATATATATATATATATATATATATATATATATATATATATATATATATATATATATATATATATATATATATATATATATATATATATATATATATTCAGAGAGATAGGGAGACTGGTGTTTCTTTAAATTCTTTTTAACTTTATACAAATATGTTTAGATGTCAAGAACTCCTCAATAAAAGTATGCGAGAAAAATAAAATCAGAACTTTAAAATCAACAGAAACTGAATCTGAAACAACAACATAGTTTATATCTTTAAAAAGGTACGTGCTTGCGTTTTTCTCAACAAAAAATATTCATTTGATTTGATTTGAATGGTCAAATACAAACTTTAAAAATTTAAGGATTCGTAACAAAAACTAACACATCTCTTTCAAAGAAATAGACTGTAGAATGCCCAGAAATGAAAGGAAGCACCCTAAATAACTTTTGATCTAATGATCAGATTTTCCCTTTCTAGGGCTCAATCTTAATAGTTCGAGAGAGTTGTCTATAAATATAAATAGTAATTTAAAGGCGATATTTTAAATTACAAAATCAGACATAAAAACGTACTTTCTTTGAATAAACCGACCTTTTATACAACGGATTTGAATTTCTGACCCTAAAAATATAGGGAATACCCCCGCAGTCTCGAAAATATGAGTCGAGAATCTTTTAAGCGAATTGAAAAATGTTTGCACACAAATACAAAATTCGTTTATCCAAAGATCATTTCAGACTTATAGTTGAAATTCGATTTCTCAGATGTGTTCGACCATCTGATTTCTTTCATACTTTGTATTTTGCCAAATAAAAATCACACTCTTTCACTTTTCTTTTGCCACATGAAAATCATTGTTAACTTATGCAGGAATACTTATGCATTTAAACTTATGCAGAAATTTGTGAGCTTAACAATTCCAACTTTTTCTGACTATTATTGAGTAAAATAATAAATAAATATCAAAAAATACTTTTTACATGGAGTTATCTTTACAAAAACGAATTTTATAATTATGTGCGAAGCATTTTCTATTTGCTGAAACATTTCTTGACATTTGGCAAGAAATACAAAAATATTAAATAACCTCTCTACTGACAAAGCAATTGGATCCAAATTTCCTAGATTGCGACTACCCTTTATCTCTGTGGGTCATGAATCCAGGTACGTCGAATAAAAGGTATATTTATTCAGAGAAAGTATATTTTTGCGTCTGATTTCGTAATTTAAAATACCGTCTGCACTAACAGGCATATTTGAAGTCACTCCCTGGAACCATTAAGAGTTTATATTTTAAGCGAAGGAGCATTCATGAGGAAATTTTAGAGAAAAAAACACTTTCTTTAACCGTCTTAAATTGAGATTGGCAAGTTTTCAGTAGATAATTATTTCGTTTTTTACAATTATCTCTAATCTCAATAAAAGGAACTGAACTACCAATACTTAAATTTTATTTCAAAATATTCTTAATTTTTTAAAAAATATATTTTTAAGGTCTTCAGCATTCTCAGATAAGTAGTGGAAAAGTTGCAGCATTGCCTTTGGATGTCAAAATCTTACCAGAATATTTGAAAGACAAAAATTATTTGACATACATGGTAGGAAAAGTAAGTAATTACTTTGTTTTTGTTCTTCACTGTATAATATAATATAAAATCTTAGCTAAATCCACTTTAAAGATGAAAAACATTGTAAAATTTCATAAAATTTTCAACTTGAATAACAATATTACAAAACTTTAATTCTTTCTTCAAAAAATATTGTTACGAAATAAAACCATTCTGGAGCACTTAATTCTTAACTTGTATGTGCAAATTAATATAATTTAAAGATTAATTTTTAACTGCTAACAAATATTACTTAAGAGTAGCGTATTTTAGAATAGCATCTATTTTCGTATTAAATATTATTTTCGCTTAAATTAAATTACTACACAACAGCTAATTCGAAAGTGTGAACTAAACTAATTATGCAACTGGCAGAAGATATCCTGTAGCACGGCTTCAGGTGCTGCAGATTATCATAACATCTGCAGATCACTTTCATCTCCAATTACCTAATTTTTACAATTATAGTTTCTGTCTAATTGAGTTGGGATCGCTCCTGAATTTGAAATCTAAAAATATTGTGCTGCAAATTGACTCTATAAATTCTACTAAAAGCGTTATGCATTAATGACATTTGCATTAAAAATGAACAGAAAAATGGAGAGAGTACAAGAGTCTTGGTTTTTTAAACACTTTCTACTTTCGATCTGTGATAAATTAAGGTTGTAATATGTTGTTTTTAAGTGTTGAAGTAAAAATTATCCGTAGGAAAGAAACGGAATAAATTAATTAATTTTTTAGTTCACAAGAAATACTTACTGTCAAAATTTACTTTTCATATTTTTCTATAAAGCTGAAACATCAATCGAATAAATTGCCTATATCTATAACGGGCTAAACCAATTCGATATTTAACTTTTTCACAGAGAACAAAATTCTGGTAAAATTACCGTTCTGCATGGTAATGAAAAAAATAAAAAATAAAACTCTGCGTGGTTCTGGTAAGAAAAATAAAAAAAATAATGAAAAAAAATAACATAATTCTTGTTAATAAAACTAAAATTTACGGCATTTGAACGATTCATTTGATAATTTTTCCATTCATACAGTAACAGTTTAATTCCTTCTGTTCTGGCTTTTAAATTACAGTTTTTATAACCACACAGTAAAAATTACTAAACTGGAAAGTAAATTTAACTGAATAAATGACTTTTATGCCATGCTCTAAAGTATCATGATAAAATTACTAAATTTTTTCACATATTATTACAAATAATTTAATGTTAATTTTACCAAAATCATTACTATGTTATTCTAAATTATTTTAGGATCACAGCTTTAAAATTTATTTATTGTATTATGATTTACATTGATTGATATCATTATCAATGTTTTATTTTTATACTTTCAGTGGAATTTGGGATATTTTAAAAAAGAATTCACTCCAAACAATAGAGGTTTTGATTCATTCTATGGATTTTATAATGAGCAAATTGATTATTTTGATTTTACTAACTATCAAAAATACGGCGAAACCATGAACAAAGTAAGATTTTTTTAATATTTATTTATTAATATTTATTTATTAATATTCATATATTAATATTTATTTATTAATATTTATTTATTAATGTATAGTTTATGTTCGGCCTTCAAGTATATAATCATTAATATTATTTTAGCTTTTTTATGGTGTAGATCTTCAAGATAATGCTACTCCAGTTAAAAATATGCGTGGACGTTATGCAACTGAAGTTTTTACCGAGAAAGCTGTTAACTTCATAGAAAACCACAATGAATCATTTGTAAGGGCTTTTTTTTAACATTATTTAACATTTTATACGTGTATTTTCAATGCGAATTAATATTTTTTAAAAGCTACCATGTTACATAATTGAATTACTTAAAAAGCTTTTAGAGGTTAATGAAATAAACTTACAATAAAATATATATATATTTCTAAAAAAAAAAAAAAAAAAAAAATCTTAGCTTAACTGATTTTAAGTATTATATTCTTCCTTTAAAACAATTCAAAGTAGATGTATTTGGTCAAAGGTATTTCCTAGCCTGTTTGTAATTGTTTTAAATTATTGGATTTGTAAAACATTTTTATAAGAAAATTTTTTGAAAAACTCAGCATTTAATCATGTCTGTGCGGAACAGGTTGACTGGCAGACAAATACATTAGAAAAAGTTTCTCTTCAAGGCTTTAGTATATTGGATATTTTATATGCTATATATTTAAATTTTGCACAAAAAATTTTAAAATTAATAACTTAAAAAATCGAAAGAGAAAAATACCTTTTAAAAAAGAGAATCTCTTATTTATACTCACAAAATATATGTGTTATTTAATGTTTAACTTTTACTAAAATATAACTTTTTTAGCCACTTTTCCTCTACATGGCTCATTTAGCACCACATACAGGAAATGATTATATGCCTCTACAAGCACCTTTACGATTAATATATAAAAATGCACAGATTCAAGATCCTAAACGTCGAATTTATGCTGGTAAGTACAAAATTTATCAGACATTTCTGCAAAATTAATATATAAATAAGGACCGAAACATATCTTCTCCATTGCCTTGATTGTCCGGATTGATGGCCTTCTCAGGAAGTCTGCTGTATATCTGTGCTGTATAGTGCAAATGTTTCAGATGGGAAAGCTAAAAATTTTATGTGTATTAAATCATTTTGCTCATTTTTGAGAAAAATTTTGGATTTACTTATAGCATCCAAAAAATAATTTTTTTAAGCTTAAAAAAAATCATATATTTTCTTTTTTTGTCAGAAAAATAGAAGCGTTTCTCTGCTCCATGCATTTTACTTTTTAAATCAAATATTTTCGCTTTAAAATATTTTTTAACTATATTTTAAGCGTTTGGACTTCGAGTAGTTGATTGCATACTTAACTTAATTTTAAAAAAAAGTGGTGGAAGGTAAAAATTAGTCTTAATCCACTCCATACCCTTCTTTTTCTTCTTTTTTTTTCTTAATTTGCATTTCCTTTTTCATTCCACTTTTGTCCCATTAATAAAATCAGTAGGAAAATTTATAAGAGCTATATTGAAACAGATATGAAAGATAACTCTGCGAAAAAATGACTTATTAAATACTAGTTTAGATTTATTGGATAATGGTTTTATTCTGGTTTTACTCATGGTATCCAAAAAAAAAATTTCAGCTTATAAAAAATTAGTTTATATTTTTTTTCCTTCTTTTTTTTATCAAAATACGTTCCTTTAAATTTTATTCGTAAGTAATTTCGTGATAATTAAATTTCGTAAATAATTTACGATTGAAATTCATTTTTTTTTTTTTTTTTTTTTTTTTTTTTTTTTTTTTTTTTTGCAAAATATTTCTTTTTAATTGAAGGTAGCCGATTCCTAAGAATAAACTGGGTGGGAAAGGTGTTAATACCGTATTTCAACCACGTTTCCAGATACAATCAACAATGCGAGTGTGAAGATTTTTAAGGGATGAAAAAAATTTTTCCCCCTCTTTATACTAAATGCATTTTTCATGAAATTTCACCATAGGAGGTGCTTAAAGTTTGCCCTGCTATTGATCTGTCCTTGTTGATAAAAAAAAATATCCTGAGTATCTTGAAGCATTGTGGCCTTGACTTTTCCTGAAGACAGCTTTGGCTATTTTGTTCGGAGCAATCTCTCTTCTGTTAGACCATTTATTTGATTTCTGGGTGACAATAATTGCGTGTTGTGTGCCTTATCACAATTCCCTCAAATGTCGTAGGAAGTCATTTGGAGCAGCTACAATTTAGGATGGCAAATGTAAATACACATACGCTTTAATCAATTGTTAACTGATTTTGAGAGAAATTTTCATTTTATTGCAACAAATCGCAAAATTAAGTGTATTCTGTCTATTGGCGTCTCCCACATGTTTAAAGTCATTATTCTCTGCTATTTTAATTTACCATTGTACAGTAACAAATAGTTATATTTTAACATTTCTAAAAATGACACAATCACAAACCGATTTGGATATTTAATAACATTTGTATTCGCACGACACGACCAGAAAAAGGGTTCATGATTTGCAGATAATTTGAGCTTAAGTATCAAAACCTAATGTCTAATATCTGATTTTTTTTAAACGAAAGTATTACTCAGCCACACCATAAAAAATAAATTTAAAAAAAATAATAACTTTCTGCTCATTTCACAATCAGCTTTGTAAATGCTAATTATTTTCAACTGGATAATTTTAGGAAAGAAGATAAAGTTATGATAAAATTAATACCAGAAAAATGCTAAATTCCATCGACGTTTAGTTACGTTACGTTTTCCAAGTTACGTTTTATTTGATAATTCTTAATAAGCTACGTTTTTTTTAATTCATGGCTTCAGAATACTTAAATTAAGTATTATAATGTTGGATGAGTCTTCTTTTTAAAAATATTCTAAAAGTCAAGCAAAATCACTTAACACAGTAAACAAATAATCAAGCAAATGATTCGACTAATAATTCTCAAACCAAATAACTAATAATAATGCTTATAATGACTAATAATTCTTAATTTCATTCATAATCTAACTATGAGTAGAAATAAAAAGAAGTTTAAATCACATTCAAATAAAATTTCACCCTTCTACACCTCATTAAATTAGGAGTAAAAGTAATTAAAATTTAAAACATCTTATTTCATTCAAAATATTTTGTATTGGTCCTCGTTAAACTGTTCAACCGTAAAGTGCACGACTTCCAGTGCAGGTCGTAGGGCTACCGAAAGGGGGATGCCATCCCCTCTGCAGAGGATCAAAACTGTGATCGAATGTCTTCGGATCAACCTCAGGGATGTTTCCCAGACTGTCGCCAATAGCCCATTGTGCAGTTCTAGTGCGAAGTAAATGAACTACAACCACATTTCAAAATATTAACTTTTTATTTTTTTAATTTGTCCTTTACTGTTCTTAATAAATATAATATAGTCTTATATATAAAGAAAATTAATATGAGACCTTTAAAAAGTAAGTTATATTTTTATTATTAATAACAATGAAAACCAAATAATGAAGATTAGAATATATCCTCTTTTAAATTCAATAAGCAGCTGAAATACTATCTAGGTAAAAATTAACTTTTTATTTTTATTTTGAGAAAAATTTAGACTTTGTGAATATTTATTTAAAGTCCAGTTGAATCGCTTACTTAATGCTTTGATCATAGTTTTATTACTTGTTTAAAGTATTATATCTGAAATAAGCAAGATTTTTATTAATAATTAAATGCATGAATCTGATTTGAACACGCATATTTTTATTTAAAATATACTTTTTAAACTTTTCTTGTAACATTTAAAGAAAAAAAATCTCTGAAGCTGTCAGCATTGTAAATTATAAAATAATGCAAGATTGCGAATCAAATGTATATATTTTATATTTAAATGTTAATATTCAACTTTTTATTTTACAGTGCTAGAGTTTCTTCTCTGGAATTAACTTTTAATGTTTAATTTCAGGTATGATATCAGCTTTGGATGAATCGATTGGCAAAACAGTTGAAGCATTAAGTAAAAGAGGATTTCTAAATAACACCATTATCATTTTTGCATCGGATAATGGAGGTCTGAATAAAGAGTCCAATTGGCCTTTTAGGGGCCTAAAAAGGGGACCATGGGAAGGCGGTATACGTGTGCCCTGTTTTATATGGAGTCCACTCCTTGGGTTGAAGGAACCACGCACAACATATAATCTGATGCATGTGACTGATTGGCTACCAACGGTATATTCAGCGGCAGGTACTTGTCACATAGATAACGAAAGTTTTTGTTTAAAAAAAAAAACTATATAATATTTTGAAACGTGTGTTGTTTTCAAGATTTCTTTTAACTTCAAGGTAAACAACCATCAAATAAATTGTTGATTCAAAAGATAGATTGTGCAGAGTTAAAAAGGTTAGTAGAAAAAAATTACAGATGTTGATGAACAAGCTCTTCGGTCCATGAAAAAAAAAGTGATGGTCAAAATTGCTTCTCTTTTTCACACGCTTCTGAAAGTAGACTTATGAAGAAAAGAGATTTTATTATAACCATAAAAGAGTGATATAAACAGGAACTCCCCTCTACTGAACTGTATTCTATATATTGTTATGAAATTATTTCAATGCTTCATCAATTTATATAAAAACTTAACTTTCTGAAATACCTTCACATACTTCAAGTTTTCTTAAACTAAACAAAATACTGAACAAAAATAAAATAAAACTAAGGTCAAATATAATTTTTTTGTGAAAGAAATATTATAAGAAGATTATTTGAGAGTTTCCATAGCAGTTCATTTACCTTAATAATTTTAAGTTTATTCGCTTTTATATACTATAGGAAGCTATACAATTCGAATCCATATTAGATATAGCAAAATTACTTTTTCCACTTCACTTACTTTGGCGGTAAATAAATAAGAGTGTGTTGTCCTATCCACGTGTACTATTCAATTTTTCTAAGAAAAATTGAACTTAGTCTACTACGGTTCAAAGGATATTTATAGACATCATACATATACCTATTTCATTATTTGCCGAATTATAATTGAAATTGTTTTCATGCTTTATATTAAATGAGTGAAAAAGTTTTTTTCCGGTTTGAAATGATACACAAAAAAATCAGCAGAAGTTACATTAAATAAAAAAAAACTAATTTCAGTGTCAAAATGCTTAGAAAAAGATTCGAAAAACATTCGGTTTGATTAAAATGGCTAAAAGCAAATTTATTTGGTAGCACAAAAATTTACATAGTTACTTATTTAAATATGTGATTCTAATTTTTAAAAAATGATGCTGAAATAATATATTTATTTATAAAAAAAATTATATTTATCGTATATTTAAAACAAAGTGCTTTCAAAATAAATATTTTAATTATCATTTTTATTTTAATACTTAATTTTTCGCTTCTTAATTTCTTGCGAAACAATGCTTCATGTGTTAACTATTAAACAAAAATTTAAACTTAAAATTTGACTCCGTATTTCCAAACACTGATTTTTTCTGATCAAAATGAGAAAAAAATTTCAATCCGTTATAATTTAGCAATTCTAGGTTTTTTCAATTTTTTTATGAAATGAATCAAAAACCATAGAATAATATTTTTTTTAATGCGTAAATATTCTATTAATGTTTTTAATGAGTAAAATATAGTATTAAAACTTAAATTTAAATAGTTATGATGATAATAGTTGGTTAATAATACAGACTATATTACAACGTTGTGGTGTAATGAAGCTTAACTTTCATCTATAACATTTATTTTATTCATTGAAAACAGACCACAATTTTTAAATTGAATTAAGGGTTCATTGATCACTTAATTATTTGAATAAAATTCAAAGCATTAAATTCTATATAGTTTTAAAAACAATTTTAACAGAACTGCAGGGCTTTGAAATACAGCGAAAAAAAGGATTTAACTGTTTATTGTTTAATGGAATGAGAAAAAATGTTTATGAATATTTAAATTGTTGAATCTTGCAATCAAATATTTATTTAATACCTATATTACTTTATTACTTTCGATGAATAAAATTTCACAAGACTGAAAAATTAGATCTAATGTCCTCCCTTATAAATATTAACTTTTTCTTAAATTATAAATTTTGCATTGTAAGCATGACGTAATTCTGCCTGTCGAACTTGAACTTTCGAACTTCACCTATTTTTGAGCGTCCTAATGTAGAGCCCCGGAAATCGTGTAACCTTTTTTTATAACATGAGGTAAAAAAAAGTGTTTCAAAAGTATGGGAACTAGTTAAATGACAACTACTTTCTCATCATTTTTATTGACACTTTATCAGTAGCCGCCAAGACAGGATGTTGCAGCGATATTTTTTCAATAATAAAAATGCGCTTTTACTCAAAGTAATGACCCCGGAATTCAAATGTCGAATATTATTATTATCTTATTGCATTCGTTACAGTTATTTACATCGGTCTAAGAACTAAATAATAAGGAAAAATTTAAAGTAAATATAAAGAGTCCTAATTTTTAAATGCATATTTTGTACGAATTTTCCTTTTACTCATAAAATTACTATCAAAAATCCATTGGGTACAATACGAGAAGATATGGCCCCTAACAAACAATGGTTTGTAACTAAAATATTTATCACTTAATTTGTTTATATAAAAGAGAATGTGCGAATATCTTCTAAGATAACACTGATTGAACTTTTTCAAATGCTTATGAGCAGCAACGATTTGAACCACTTTAACAATCTGGAGTGTGCTCTATGGGATCAATGTTGCAAAACTTATCCATAAATTTAACTCCAATATTAGTTAATATATTTTAATTTTATAGGTGGTGATGTGAAAGAATTAGGAAAAATTGATGGTTATAACATGTGGAAAGATTTAATAGCTAACACTCCAACATCAAGAATTGAAATTTTGCATAACATAGATCCAATAAGTAAAACCTCCGTCCTCAGACGAGGTGATTACAAATTGATTGATGGAACTGAATCTGGTGGAAATGATTTGTGGTATGGGACAGATATAAATAAAGAACTGTATCAACCGTCTTCGATGGATGAGTGGATATTTAAAAATGGTAGTCTAGCTAAAGAAATCTTTCAGAACTCAAACATCTGGCTTGTAAAAACTCCGGATTCATGGCGGAACAATACTTCTGTGACATGTAAACAACCACCGCCTTCTGGAAATGGGGGCTGTGACCCTAATGAGGCTCCATGCTTGTTTAACGTTGCAGCTGATCCTTGTGAATATAATAATTTAGCATCACAATACCCAAGAGTAAGTAACAAGTAAACATAATGAACAAAAAAACTGTTCGGGGATTTTGAAACAGTTCCAAGAACGGATTTAAAAAATTATTTAGTTATTTATTTTTTATTTACACAATTTCTTCTTTATTTATTTATTTATTTTTAAGGAGGGGGAGATTTTATTTATATATATATATATATATATATATATATATATATATATATATATATATATATATATATATATATATATATATATATATATATATATATATATATATATATATATATATATATATATATATATATATATATATATATATATATATATATATATATATATATATATATATATTTGCTTTTGTATGAGAAAAAAATTAGAAATAAATTTTAAAAGAAAGATATTTGACATAATTCAAAATTTAAATATTATTCAAACCTTTTAAAGTGATTTAAAAAGAAATTGAGGGTTACAGATTGACATTAATTCAGGTTTTAAATTTAATTTCTAACAGACCAATCGTCAGATCAAAATTATTATTAAATTAATTATGTTTTCCTTATAGATTGTGAAGTCTATGATGAAGATCATTAGCAATTATAACGAAACTGCTGTGGAGCCACTTTTAAATTCTACCGATCCTCGTGGGGATCCAAAATGCCATGGCTTTTCCTATGTTCCTTGGTTGGATGAAGAATACAATCTTGACTGCTCATATTTAGGAATATAATCTATTTCTATAAAAGAACTCTCTTTTTTCTACTTTTCTTTAATCACCATTCGCATTTCATTGTGTTCCAAACAATAAAATAAGTTTTTATTAAGGTTATTACTTGTTATGCATTAATGTTACGTGTTATAATGTTATAAGGCCCTTTGAATATCTGTATAAAATTTGAACAAAACTAAAGACATTATGAATAAGCACCTGAATGCATTAATTCAAGAGGCTGAATATAATTTTCTGAACTATTTTATTTTTCAAAAATACATGGTAAATAAGAATTTGACTATCAATAAATATATAGAATAGCTAATTAACAAATTAACTTCTTTCTAAAAGAAATTTTAGCAACCAAATACCATTCTTTTGGGGGGCGGAACCTAATCGAAGCTCTCTCAGCGAATTTTAAGAGTTTGATAGTCATTTATTGTAGTTGTAATATAATAATTTAGTTGTAGTATTTTAAGTATTTGTAATTATATGAATCTTTTAAAGGGGTGATATCATCAAAAGTGTCAAAATAAAGGAATGATCTGAGCAGCTCATATTACTTGAATGGATGAAAAAAATCATACTCAAAAGTTCTTCAAGAACCTCAACCAGTTTTCAAAATTGCTCAATATAATTACAGTCGAATAAATACATAAGTAGAAGGAAACGTACCTAAACTTTTAACATTACAAAAGACATTTTTAAAATTAATTTCAAAGATAAGTACCGCAGAACCTGCTGGTATTGATAATTACATTCAATATATTTTATCATTTCATTATTCGATATATTTATCGATATATTTTCCGCTATTATCGATGTTTATAATGGGGCCATAAGTTTTACATGAGTATTGTAGTCTTATTCAAAAACGGCAGTGAAATAAGAAGTTCAATGGTGGGAAACTAATAAATTTTTAAAGTTAAAAGGGACATTCTTAGGAATTAATTTAACAAATTTGCTGAAACCTAAATTTTTATTATCTAAGCACCTAAGATTCTCAATTAAAATATTTAAACTGATGCCATACACTTAGCATTCGAACTGTAACTTTTTTTTCAAAATCAGCAATTGACCAATTTCCAAATTCAGCAATTTTCCAAATCTCAATATGGAGAAACTGAAGCGTTTCTTCATATTGAGATTTGGCACCATTTTCATAATCAATACAGTGGATACAAGCAACATGTGTACAAATCCTAATCTAATAGTTAGGAAAAACTGTTACAAGCAAATAACAGTTATAAAATACCATATTATTTGTTAAAAAAAAAGTTTATTTCATATGACGAAAGAGCCTTTTAATAACAGCCTTTGTAACAAGAATGAAGGAGCACTATTATTATAATTACAATAGAAATAAAGTACGCATCATTCATACATTCCAACGCAACTTCACGACTGCCATGAAATATTAATGAAAGATTATAATAGCAACACGAAATGAAAAAAATGTTGGAAAATCCCGTTTATATATTAGATATTAAACATTTGATATGTTAAACATCTTAAAATCTTGTTTAGGCAACTTATCCCGAACTGAATAAGAATGGATAAAGAAACGAAGAAAACTAAAAACATAAATTAAACGTACTTAACAGTCATTTAAGAAATGTTTCATATGTACTTTTAAAGAATCGCTTTTTATTCTCAACCTTTTCATGAAAATTTGAATCATTATTACATATTTTACCTTTATTGTAGTTTATGAGTTATGTTCGCTGTACTGGAAGTCACGACCTAATGCAATATTATAACATAATGAAATAATTAGGCGTAATTGATGATTCGAATCTTTATGCGGTAAGATAGCTAATTATTTTTGGTTTACTGTAGATATATTGTTGAGTGCACACTGAAAAAAGTATAGTCAAAACTATCAAAACAGAATAAAATTTTCTTATTTATAATATAACTCTCTATGGGAGCACCAAAACGCTCTGAAATTTTGATTGAAGTGCTTTTGGTAATGATTTTGGTAAAATTATTATTAAAATACAGTTTTATAATAGGCGATGAAATTTGGTAAATGCGGTTAAAAATATTATGATTTTTTTATGATACCGTAGAGCATGGCATGAAAACTATTTATTGGATTAAATTTGCTTTCAGTTTTGTATTTCTTACTAAATGAGTGGTAATTAAAACTATAATTTTGAAAACCAAAAATTTCTGTTAAGCGTTACAATATGAATGAAACATTTATCAAATGAATGTTTTATATACCGTAAAATTTGGTTTTAGTAACCAGAATTCTTTTATTTATCAGAAATGTCATTACCATAAAGTACGGTAATTTACTAGAATTTCTTTCTCTGTGTAGTTATGATATTAATTTAATAATTTTTTTAGTAATCGCGATAACGTTCGCAATTAAATGATTCATATATTGCCGTTTTATATTGGCTAATATTTAATATTATTTTATATTTGCATGCTTGTAAGTCTTTTTTTTTAAGTTGATTAAATGATGTAAGCGTCAATAACATTCCTAAAATATTTTGCCTTTTTGAAACTATTTTAGTTTAGTTTAAAGTAATATTGGCGTTAATAAAATCTACGTGAGAATATGAAAGTTCCGAACTATTTAGCCATATTTTGCCTACCGATTCCCTGTAAGGTCTATTGGGCAAGAATGTGAAGCTCAAAAACGAGGCAATCGCTAAACGCAAAACCGAAAAACCACTTTTTCAATTTAGCAATTATTTCAAAAGTAGTACGGCATTCATTTACATCTTTTACGAATGCAAAATATACATTGTATAACCTTATTTTTTTAGTAAAAATGAACTTTTCCTTCCAAGCCATTATACCAACTTACCCAAACTTTACCAATACCTATACTTCATTAACAAACTAATAGCTGAATACCTTTCATTAGAATAATATTGAACATGAGATTGATTCATATTCGTATGAGATTACTTTGTTATTCATATGATATTCATATGAGATTGATCATAAGTACATTTATTAATCTATAATAATTCAGAATGTTAAGTTTATTTCGGAATGCTTTACTAGGAGTTAAAATTATTCCTACTACTCATTTAACAGAGGGTCAATAACTTATTTATTGTTAAGGGATAATACTGTTATGCTATGTCATTTCGAATCTCTCTCAACATTCGACTTTAAAGGAACAAATATTTTAAACATTAAATATTTTCAAAAACTCACCTCTTAGGCGAAATTTTTCAACTTTGGATGGTAATTACCGGTGAATAATTTTTAATATTTGCAAATTTTCATAAATCTAAACAATTTAGTAATGGAGTATCGTTTAAAATATTAAAAAAAACAAAATAACAAATTCTTTTCATTTTCACAATACTTGGTTTTAATCATATTGTCATTCAGCGACGTTTCCAAAATCATAATTACGTGGAATGAAAAACGTGTGTCAGACAAGTTCGTTGGATGCCGGCAGGATTCGATCCAAGAACCTCCGGAACCGTAGTAGGATGCTCTATTCACCATAGTTAAAACTCCAGACCAGGGAGAGTTAGGAAGTTTTAAATAGTGGTCACCACAATGACACATCGTGACATACATTCCATTCGCTGAAAAATTTATAAGATATAGCGAAATTAGCAAAAATTGAAATTAAAATTACCGATTTCTTGACTAAACTATAGTAATCTTATTTTCCAAATTTCAACTCTTTGTACCTTGGAAATTGGAAATTAGTCTGTCATTGCAGTGACCACTAAATAAAGTTGTCTAGCCTCTCCCTGGAATGGGAGGTACAATTGTGGTAGTTAGAGAATCCAACAACGAACCGGAAGCCCTTGATTTGGCAGCCAACGGACATCTCTATCAAACGTTACTCAAACATTCAACATAAAAGTTTTGAATCATGTTTAAAATAGTCTAAGTTTCTTTTTCTGTTGAATGGAGCTTTCGAATAAAACCGAAACATCAAACATGATCGAGTAGTGCCAGCATTTTACCGAAGTGTCATCTCTATGCTTTGGCAACGGTTCCAAGATGATGGAAACGTCAGTAGACGTTACAGTACAGTTCACTCCCCCCCCCCCCGAGTTACAATTCCGAATGAAGATCGATTTTTTTAACAGTAACAGCCAGAAGAAGCAGACGGAGCATGACATCCAACCTGTTTCGTCAGCTACCGGCAGCCACGGGTATCACAGGTTCTAGGCAAATCGTGTATATATGTTTAGGAAATATTGGCTCATACCCTCCCTGTCCTGTCAAATGCGCTCCGCTCATGACAACTACCTGCCCCTAGCGATTTGCCTGCAGTACTACAGAACATGCAACGTTACGTCACAGTGGGCTTGTGTGATGTTTTCCAACAAGACTAGGTTTAGCTTGCAGCTGATTCACGTCGGACTTTCATGTGGAGACCGTCAGGTACCTGTTGCCAACAAAACAACATCATTTAACGACACCGTTACTGTGGTACAGGATCACTCGTTTGGGGTGTAATTATGAGCTCCAAAACAGATCTGCTTGTTCAAATCGGAACCACAACAGACTCAATTTATCTGGACATCATTCTGGAACAACATGTACGGTTGTTTTGGGCTCCATGAACCCAGAATTTGTGTTTTTGAATGATAACAACATCCGTCCTCACCGAGAAAACATTGCAAAAGTAGGCTTTCAATCTGAGAATATCACCCGCATGGAATGGCCAGCATTCCCAGACATATTAGGTCGATGTATAGCTAACCCGTCAACCACTTTCTACATGTATACCGGAACTTCGGAGAGCATTCCCCATGCACTTCGATTCATAGCACTTCCATTCATAATATTCCCAAAGATATGCTAAATAATTTGATACTTAGCATGTCTAGGTGTTTTATGAATTGTATTTCCACACATGGGAGACATATAATGTATTAACCATCAAATCAACCATGCAATTTTTAAATATACGTAAAGGAAATATTTTTGGTAATTGCTCCAGGGAGCAAAAATCGTAGTTTTTATAAATGGTATCATACATACACCATATTTTTTTTTTCGTTTAATAAATGGGCTTTATGAATAAGTCAAGTTTTGCTTGTTTCTGAACTTTTATTTGCCTGAGCTGGCATAATCCTTAATTTATGGACACGAGTGTAAAAACATGGGAGAAAAGAATTATTCTTCCTTGGAAGAATTTTGCATTAAAACACATTCTTCGTCATCAGATTAAGACGACAAGAAAAGTAAGTAGATCAAGACAGAATATTTTGCAATTGTACGCCAACTCAAAATTTCTGTGATTTCAGATACAGTGTCTCTTCTATATAGGATGAGCACATGAGGTCTGGGGCACTACAAATAACATGATCAAAGTTTCATTTGTGATTTCTATTCTTAAATCTCATCAACATATTTTTCGATTAGTTCCTACTAAACAAAATTCAAAATTACTTATGTTCCTTGATTTTTAAATTGCTGTATGCTCCTCGTTGTTGGAGAGATTGCGTTGATTTGTTGCTGTAAAAAATATTTTAGCAGGAAAAGGAAGCATTCTTTTCATTGTTTCTATACAAAGAAAAAAGAATCTGGTAAAAATTACCGTGCTTGTATGGAAGACATTTCTAATAAAAAAAATATATGAATCTGGTATAACACCAAAATCTACAACATTTAGACCTTTCTTTTATAATGTTTTCGCTTGCATGGCAACAGTTTACCGGAAATTCTGGTTTTCAAAATTATAGTTCTTATTACCACACATTTAGTGAAAATACAAAACTGAAAAATAAATTTAACCAAATAAATAGCTTTCATGCCATGCTCTAAGGTATCATGATAAAATTACCAAATTTTGCAACATTTGCAACCAAACAGCATTGTAATAAAACTATATTTTATTGCTAATTTTACTAAAAGTCATCACTAAAGCTCTTCGGTAAAAATTATCGTGCTTTTTAGTGTTTCCATAGAATCAAAAACACGGTAAATTTCACCATATTCTGGCAGTTTGGGCCATACTTTGCTTGGGATACTACTTTGTCAACTTTTCAAAGTAGATTTTTTTTGACGTGTAAAAAAAAAAATTCGCGCTAAACAAGTAATTTATTTAAAATTTAAGAAGTTTTATTCTCAATTTTATAACTGCTTATGAAAAATGGGCACTACTTACTTACTACCCATGAGGCAGTTCGTTGTTTTTCGAAACTCATAAAAAATAACATAATATTTGTGTAATTCATAAAAGCTTTCTAACTAAGGACATTATTAATTAAACATATCATTAAATGCACGAAGAGAAAACCTCTATGAATGTTCATTTTACTTATATTTAAAGCTGAGGGAGTTGGTTTTGCCCTATTTCACCATTCTTTGCATTAAGAAATTCGTTAGCATCAAACAAGAGTGAATAATCTTTAAAGAACGGAAATACAGATAAATTTGAACTTTATAGAAAAATCAACAAAAAATGTAAATAGAATTTGTTTCGATACAATGTTTGTTAAAATATAAGGCAGTTATTTTCTTCATCATCATCCATCCAGGGTACATGAACAAAATTGTGGCACATTGGATCTCCCATTGGATCAATATCTTTTGACTGAATTGGCAGTGATGTAGTATTTAATTCTTCTATACGAACAATCAATTCTTCCACAATCTGAAAATATCAAAAATCAATTACATGAAATTTTTAAAGACATTTGTTATACAAGTTGCATAATAAGGTACCAAGGGCTATAGTAATCCAATAAATATTAATATTATTGTATAGAAAAAGACTCTTTTACACCTTTTTTACCCGTCTTGAGCTGTAAAATCAATTACATACAATACTTTAACCCCTTGCAGGCAGAAAATTTTTAACCAAAATTTTAGTCATTGTCTGCATTGTGGTCATTGTCTGCATGTCCAAAAGGAAGCGATATGCTTTATCTTTATATTTTTCAAAAGTTAAAGTCGTTAATTAAAAACCATAAAGTTTTAAAGATAAAAATTATTATAATTTTAGTAGTTTATGCAACTGTTAGAAATCAGTAGAGCAATTTTGAAAATCTCAATGACATTTTCAAAACACAGTTTTTTTTATGCATTTTATCATTGTACCTAGATATCATTTCCTATGAGTATGGGAAATATGGGAGGTTTGACCATAGGGGATATGTGACACCTTTGTTTTTCACGCTTAAATATTTATTTGGCTGATAAATCCCAAATTGTAGCATAGTATCAATCCGATCAGTAAATCAACTATTTTGTATTAAAATTATGGAAAAATCGTATGTGATATAATTTTTCTTTGCATAAGCAATTTTTGTAGCATATTCTTTTCTCCTGTTTCCTTTAATAGTAACATTATAGGAAAAGTTTAATTTCCATGTACTCTACATATTTCTACATATTAGTAATATTTAAAAATTTAGTATGCTCATTGTTCATTTTTATTTTCTGTTTAATGCGTATTTTTTTTAATAATATTTACAAAATTAAAACAGGTTGACTCATCGGATCTATTCAAAAATTTCAATGTATACTCATGCCAAAGGGTAAACCGATAAGAGGTCCAAAACAGGAAAATATTCAAAAAAAACCTTTAAAAAACGAAAGAAGGCTAAGAAACAGACAAAAAAGCAAAATATAGAATTGCTAGATAGTTCTGTTTACTGATTCCTTATTTTTCATTTAAGCCTTGTTACTTTCATAAATAAATAAATATTTGATATTTGTTTGCATGCAATTATTGCCTGAAGCATTTTTTAACCATGCAATTATTACTCAATATAATTTGATAACTCATGCCTCTTTCATCCACCGTACAAAAGGGTTTCCCGAAATTGACCAAAAATGCGTCAAAATAGCTCCGAAACAATTACAGTCAAATTTGAGAATCCAATGTATTCATTATTGAGAGCAGTGGCCTGCTCAAAATTGAAACAGCATATACTCCTTTTTGAGCAAAATGTATAAATCTCAAAAATAATGTGGTGGGAGAAACGTGTGAGAGAGATGTTTGGTCGCTGCCAACAGTATTCGAACTTAGCACTTCCGGTTTCTTAGTAAGATGCTCTACCCATTTTAGATAAGGGTGGACACCTTACTCCAGAACTTGGCCAAAGGATAAGTTGGGATGCAAGTGCCACTTTCAATGGTACAAAGGGTTGGAAAATATGGTCTCAATAGCTTAGTCAGCTGATCGATAATTATAATGTCCCTTTTGTTTATTTCGCTAAAATTGTTTAGCTAAAAAAAATTTTTTTTTTGAGTTAGGTTTTCATATTCGACTGTAATTATTTTGGAGCTATTTTGATACATTTTTGCAGAATTTTGAGAAATCCTTTTTTACAGTGTAGTCAGTCAAACTGTCCTCAAGTAGAATTTTGTTCCAACTCGGACACTATTGTAAAAAGCTAGTTTATAATGCAAGTAAAAAAAATAACGATGTAAACTTTTGCAAACATTAAAAACTATAAAATAAAGTGAAATTCAAAATTTTATTATGTCAAAAAATGTAGCAAATATTTTTGCTAAAAGCTTATAAAAACCTCTCCCCCTTCCCTTACGTTCTAAGCCTCATGCAAAAAACAAAATACTGCTACAGTATATACATCAATTGACACAGAAACGGATGGAATAAGCCTTGGCTATCCTTAAATAGCTCAGGTACTTCAAAATTTCCCTCGTAGAATTTTGAATCTGTGCTCTTCTGGAATATATTTAAAAAAAATTATATCGAATTATAAAAATGCTATAAATATGAAGTTTTCAGCTAAGTTTGCTTAAAAAAAATTATTTTACATTTTTGTCATTTTTATTATCGTCATGAAATTCAGAAATTCCTATTAAATAGTTTCAGTGATGCTCAAATTCTTTTTCTCTATATTGGGAAATTTCAGGAAAGGTAATGAAAGAATGGGAAAATATGGTTGACTTCAAAATATTTCTCTAAAAAAAATGATTTTCTGATAATGATTTTTTTTAAAACTAAATATCTACAATAAACATTTTTTTAATCAAAGTTGGCTTCTTTAAAGGACAAAAACCTTTTCTAGTTCCAACTATAGACACACTCCTACAGGTTAAACCATACAAAAATATGTATTTCGAATTCATCAATCAGATAAGATTAATCCCTTCAACTGAATGGGGAAATCGTTACGCCCTATGAGCAACAGACTAAGCTTGGGTTAGCTAGGAATCGAAGCATCAAAAAGGAAAACTAGAAGACGAATAAATAGATAATACTACCAAAATTACATCATGCATCAAATCCTCTTCAATAGGTCAGTTTTATAACCGGTAAAGTTGAACATCCCTTTAACAAAATCGAAAACTGTTGGAAAAATTCTCTGACCTCCTGAGACACGAGCGTTTCAGAAAATGCGATTTTCACCAAGAAATAAGCAGTTTAAAATAAAATAAACTCATTGATGCTATAAAATATTTTCAAATAATTCAGTTAATTAAACATTTTAATTATTTTTAGTTAGTATATAAAAAATATAAAGAAGTTTTTGCATATTGTAGGATATTTTTATGTGTCTATTTTATCACATGAAAAAAAATCAATTAAACTTAGATTAACTCATATATGCCATAAAACTATCTAAAAGGTAACTTGAATCGAATGTCTTAATTTTTTTATGTTTTTTCATTGTACTTAAAAACATAGACAATCGCTTTATAAAGACATATGACCAGAAGAAATTATCTTAAAATATAATTTTAAGCGACAATATTATACCAAATAATGTCCAATATATTGGACGTTGGGTTTTAAGAGGTAAAAGAAATAAATTATTCCATTTCTTTAAGATTAAAATGCACAAATAAATGCACAAATATTGAACGCAAAACATTTTTTTCTAAATTCGAATTTCATCAAGGTCATTTCCAGTTTGTTTATCAATTTTTTTTAAATCTGCTTAAAGGTGATTTTTTCAGAAAGTGTGACATTTAAGAAGGGTAATTTTGCAACAACTTGCATAGAAAAAAAAATTAGTAACAAGAAAATGTGGATACGAAAAAAATTGCAGAAAAAATGAAAGTGAGATGATTAGTTTTAAACTCCTGTTATACGATTGCTAAGTCTACACTATAATACTGTACAGAAAATGTTTAAATTGAGTAATTTTCAATTTTATTCTCAAAAACCAAATTGTTACAGCGAATCATTTAAAGTGCAAAATATAGTATTTTAATCACTTTACGTCACTCTTCGCAACAGTATCCCCTCAATAGTATTGATCTTTAAACTGTTACAGATTTTGGATAATTTTGAACCGTTTAAATTTGCTTCAACTTTGACTAGGTGCCAAGCTAAAACACGCAAATTAAGCCCCCTTAAACTTGATATTACGGTAATGTGGCTCAACTGGAACATGTGCAGTATAACACCTTATTAAGGTAACAGAAAATTTGCACATTATAGTTCAAGTTACCTGAATAATGGTTCAAGAATCCGATTTTTTTGATAGTATAAAACTTAATGGTCATGTTTTCTTGAAGAAAAAACATCAAAATTAAAGTTGAAATTTCTCACTGCTTCAATTTTCTTTCTTATGGCTGGCACAGATATATTACGTTCTTTGTCACAGAAAATGCCACATTCTTAACGAAAAAAGATAAACAAATAAATAACTCAAATTAGTTTTTATTTTGTAGTTTTAAAGCTATAACTTTTTTATATTTAACGAAAATTTTGAAAGATTGGAAGCAATGGGATAAATAGTTTATTATAAATAGTTTTTAGGGCTCAATCAACTTTAAAATCTGATAGTTGAATGTAAATTTATGGAGAATAATGCTAGGGAAAAAAAATTTTCCGTTGTAGATTTTTTAACAAATGTAAGATACTATTATATTGCTGATTAAAAATCTGCAATTGGTTTCTCTGTCCTAGCTCTAGTTTTTTTTGTTATTATTTTTAAAATGACAATTTTTAGTCTATTTTTTTCGAAATGTACGAGTTTAAAAACATTATATATAACAGGGGGTCGCTTAAATACCGCGACAAACTCTAAGGGAGTCCTACATCATCAGGATTAAAAATGCATGGAAACTCATGTCCAGAAATATCATCATACTCCGCTAAGAGCGCTTCTTTATTATGGTCTGCTTTTTTCTGTCCAGGTCGTTGTAGGAATATGCCCCTAGCCACGTACGACGACATTTCAGAGCATAGGTTTCTATGCAGTTGTAATCTTGATGATGTACTCTAACTGCTCTAGAACTTTGTCGCAACATTTATGCGACTCTCCCCCCCCCCTGTTTTATATAACACTTTTAAGCTCTTACACTATGACAAAAAAAGACTAAAGATGTTTCTCAAAAAAATTTGCATTTTTATTCAATCAAATTTGAAATCCCCACAACCGAATTAGGGAATATCAAGTATTGGCATAAATGCAACAACAAAAAAAATTGTTACCTGTAATACCTGGTGTAACTACTGTTGGTGGTAAAAAAACTGTTACTTAGTGTAATTCAAACAAATGATCACTTAAATTATATCAGATGATAACTCAGAAAATAAGGTTCTAAATATTTCCATAGCATCATTATTTTTTTACCTACGATCATTAATTTTAAGAAAAGCAGATGAGTTTCCACGCTAATGTTTTGGTTGGTATTATTTTAAATCGTAGATTATTTTTTATTTACTGGTAAACAACTTAGCTCTGAATAATTTTAACTGATATAGGTTGTTTACGATCAGAAAGCAACGAAAATCTATGTAAATGTACAAAAACTATTATGCTCATCTCAAAAGAATGACCAGACGATAGAAATTTCAGTGATAAGTTGCGCTAGAATAATGTAACTGGTTCAAACTTCTTATTAAATTTCCTGCGTGTTACCTCTTTTGATATAACTCATTACTGAAATTTTTCACTTTCTAAACAAATAATATATGGTTGGGAAAAATGCATTCGCATATCAATGATTAATGACACACGTGTAGCATATTTATGAATGGCGTACTGAAACTCCGCATTCCTTATATAATTTGTCTTATTACATTTTTGTGAATAAATACTCTAAACTAGATCATTCTGGAATTAAAAGAGAGAGATTTTTCTGTAAGAAAAATAGTAACTATAATAGTTAGATTCGTATAACTCAAGAAACACTTTAATTTTTTAATCAAATCTGTAGGTATTTTCAAAAGAAATGTTTAATCAATTTTATTTATATATATTTCGATATACTTACTTCGGGATATAAGTGTGCTATGTTTCTATATTCACAAGGATCATCTGTTATATTATACAAACAAGGTCCACTTGTAAAGTCACACTTTCCCGAAACAGGCAAAAAATTCTCCCCACAGACTATACTTGAATCTTGTCGCCAAGTATCATTCTCAGTTATTAGCCACTGTTCTAAATCAACTAAAATATCCTTAATTATACTTCCATTCTTCCACACCCAGTCATCAATTGAATCTGTAATATTATTATTATCTTCTAATCCAGATGGACCATACCAATCACTGCCATCTGGAAGTGAGACACTAAAATGTAGTTTCCAATCTCTTTTTCTTAAACTTGAATAACCAGCTATGGGATCGATATTTAAAAGAACCTCTTGTCGGGGAGAATATTTATCACCATGGGAAAGTGCTGACCACATATTTACACCATCGATATCTTCAATGTCTGATACGTCCCCACCTAAATATTAATGGAATACAGTAAAGGTTTTTTATAACGATAGCAAATAAATTGTCGTTATAAGCAAATATTAATAAACATTAAAATAGCATTACAAAATATAAAATAGAAGCATTCACCCCTTTTCCTCTATTTTGAACAACTATCGCTCCCGTGAAAATGACGGAGTGAGGTTTTGCCCTTTATTTCTCGCTCCCGTGAAATTTCCAGGCTGGAGTGTTCAGTAGTAACGCGCCAATGAGAATAAAACTAATTCATTTCTTTTGCCCAGAAAAACATTTTATTTCTCATTTTGCAAACCAGGTGGCATTACCAGGATATTTTTAACGTGTTTGCCAGGAAAGAGTAGTTAGTTAGTTTATTTTAAATTAGATGTCAGCACTAATCAAATACGTGTATTTGGCAAAATAGGCACTTTTATGTCCGTTTTCTTGAAAATTAACTGATCGTTAAGGGGTTAAAATACACGTTTAGAGTATACTACTTTTGCTTAAAGAACGTAGAGTTTTTGAAAGATGCAAGAAAAAGATAAAATGAAGTGCAATAGCTTTCTACACCATTGTACTTTTAATAGTAAGCTGTTAAGAAGGAATATAAGGGGGCATTGTAGATGTATGGTTAACTAAAGATGCATTTTTGAAAGTGTGAGGCAGAATTCTTGAAAGTTATAGAAGGAATTCTTTAAAAAGAAAGATTACTTAGCCGGTTGTCCCCCACACATGTTCGCTAAATAAACGTTAAGGCTTAAGATTTTAAGAAGGCTATATGGTAAAATTATGTTTATTTTTTACTTTTCTGTATTCGTACGAGAAATAAATAAAAATATCTTACATTTTGTCTTTTTCGTATAATATTCATCAGTTAAAAGAACAGAAAAATGCATTTCCCTGAAAAAAGTGGCCCAATAGCAGGAGATTAGTAATTTTTTTACTCGTTATAACCATGTAATTTTTGTATTTTTAATATTACCATTTTGGTGGTGACTTGGAAATTTGACGTAATAACGAACTTATCATAATTTACCATACCCATTATATCGAGCTTCCACTGTATTTTATTTTATTATTGTCGGTAACCAACGAAATTTGTGTCAATAGATAAGGAGATTTGTGAAAATAACAGGACTTTATATCCTTAAATGCATTTTAAGCGACAATAGGACAGCTAAGTCGAGTAGCAGGATAAACTCACTTTGATGGTGGACTTTTTGAGTAAAACTAATTCATATATGAGTTACATAAATAGGTATAACGCAAAAATCTTCTTTAGCTAGCCTGAAGGTGATTGGAATCTAACCCAGATTTTATATTAAATCTATATCCGCAGCTTGGAGAAAACAATATGCGATTCATGAAGCCCTAGTCGGGTTTTGAACCTAAGTTACTTGCATCGGAAGCAAATGCTAAGTCCTGAGATATATCGGCTGAAAAGAAAGATTGTTGTGGCTTACATCTATCACATTAAGAATAATGCCATTTTGGATCAAATTGATTCAGAAATTTTGACAAACTTCCTATTTTGACAAACTTTCTATTGTGCTTCCATTGTTGTTAATTCTTAATATTACATAGAAGCAATCTCTAGAATGTAGTGAAAGTTAATAAGACAAAATAAATTCATTTTTTTTTGTTTAGCTGCCGATTCGCATAATAAGTTAACGGAAATGTGAAGGGAGAATTCCGTATGAGAGATGTTCGTTGACTGGGATTCGAACCAAGGACCTCCGGGTTTGTAGCAAAAGCACTATGCACACCCCAGTGCAGGGGAAGTTAGTGAACTTTATAAAGTGGAAACCGCAATGACACATCATGTACTCATTTTGAGTAATTTGCCGTTTAAATGAGAGTTGGCATGGCCTCAAAAAGTGAGAAGTCCTATACGCATCTTTTAGTCCTTTGGTATATAAATAAACACAATTATAAAAATACATTTTAATAATTATTTATTATTTAATTATATAAATACCGAAAAAGCTTCAAATTGTAGATTTTTACTTCTTGTTTGAACAACTTTTTACTTAATTTTGAGCTATGTATTTCTAAATGACAAAACTCGCAATTTGAACATAATCGGGTAATAATTTTTGAGAAATCAAAAATACGGCTTTTTTTTAAACTTCTTATCTCAATTCAACCGATTTCGTAATTGAAAATTGCATAATTTAAAGTTACACAATTTAAAACTAATTTAAAATTGGAAACATTTGTTTTTCTTGTATTTCGAAATATTTTTAATAAATAAAATAATAAATAATTGATAAAAAATCATTTTTTACATGAACCATGCTCAATTTTGAAAAACCCTTTTTTCATAGTGAAGCTAATAAAATATATAATGACAATGATAGATTTAAATTCTTTTGAAATATGCAGTTAGCAGGTCTAAGCTGCTCATTACTATTACAGTCTAACTTCTTATTAAAATTGCAGAGGATGTAACAATTTACAAATATTAAGTACAAAACATTATGTTCATTAAAAAAGGGCAATGTTTGACATAACCTTATCGCCCCAGTGACTTCATCTTTCGTCGGGTCTTTCGTAAAAAAGGGATTGAGGTAAATTCTATGCGTAACAATAATAAAGATAATATATTCCAAACCCTTTGACTGAATTATATGATATTCTTCATTTAAAGCACTTAGAAAAGTAGGCATTTGTTCATATAATTCGTGAACTTATCTTACTTGATAATTTTGCTGGTATTTTTAATATTTTGAATCGTACAGCGTGAATTGAATACTATAAATCTCTAACTAAAATATCTAGCAGGTGATTCGCTTGTTCTAGAATTAAATTTCACTTACAAATTTATTTAATGTAACCACGTTAATATGTTAAAAAAAAGTCAAAACTTACAGAAGATTAAAAAAAACTTAATTTCAAAATAATAGTATGTAGAAATATGCTAAGTGTTCTAGAAACAAAGTGTTTTTGGCAAATATATTAATAGAATCCTTAAAGAAGATGAATTTTCAGTCAGTAATCACCTTAATTGTGAGATACGAAAAATAAACTTTAATACACACACACACGCACACACACACACATATATATATATATATATATATATATATATATATATATATATATATATATATATATATATATATATATATATATGAAATTTTGCCAAATTAAAAAGTAAAGCATAATAATGACCATATTTGCTACATTTTTTAATTATGATGGCAGATAAAAGTAAATTAGGCGCTCTTCCAGTTTTATCCGACATAAGACAATAATTACGACATTTAAGAATAATTACGACGATTGGTAATTACGACATTTGCCCCATTACAATGATTGAGTTTGACAGTAATTCGTCAGTCTTTGATCATTTTCTTTATTTCCTTTTGAAAACATTCTAAATATATTTACTTATATTTTACTTACCAGCAAGATAATAAAGTGTTGGTAGCCAATCAGAAATGTGCATCAAATGATCTGAAACTTTAGGTTTTTCTAGTTCTAACAACGTACTCCATATGAGACCAACAGATCGCACTCCTCCTTCCCATAATGTATACTGTGATCCCCTAAGTGGCCAATTAGAGGCTGATCCCATACTAGGATCACCACCATTGTCCGAACTAAGGATGATTATTGAATTTGTCAGCATATCTTTTTTATATAATGCATTAAACACCTGTCCCACTGATTCATCTAAAGATGTGATCATACCTGAAAGGCATATTTTAAAATAATTATTCTTGATAGACAAATAGTAATTAACAAGTTGCTGATATATTAGCTTGTTTTTCTCAAAATATTTTGCTTGAGCGAAATATTTAGATATTAAAAAAAATTTCATTTGATACTAAAAATAGTGGCAATGGATTTAAAGTTTTAGTTCCTTTAGTGCTTAAAAGGTTGCCCCTTTGGCTGGATATGTCGGACTGTCTCCCACTTCGCCACCCCCCCCACGCATGCCTCTGTTGTGGTATGAGTGGCTTCGCGATAATGTAAAATAAGTTACCACACATTAAATTATTAAAGATTATTCCAATTCTGATTGTACCCTTTTTCGAGATACTATTTGTTAAAACTCATTTAAACACAGTTGAAAAATAAACATTTGAAACATAAAATGATGATTAAATATATAATCACAAGAAACTGAAGCGGTAAGTATTACTTGATCAAAAACTTCATTCGCTTCAAAAATATGATGAGAAATAACATACGACGTGTCCCAACCTCAAATGGAAAAATAAAGGTGAGAAACAAAACAAGAAATGCCAAAGTAGCCGAGAGAAAAAAGAAGATGAAAAACAGAATGAGAAAAACCACATTGGCTGAAAGGGACAAATTTACATTTTATCATTTTGCAATTAACATTAATTTGCATTTTACTCTGATTTGCGTCTGTTTTTGAGGGCTTGAAACATGTCGACTGTTATTTCCTATTTATAAATTTTTGAAGAGAATGAAGTTTTTAACATTATTCATTTTACTCTGTAGGAAATTCGAAGTAATGGATAGGAAGCACTTGATGGAATGTTCGGCTGTGCACGGAGACTCAGAAGTGAACAGATATTGGAGTGCTAGTCATCTGCTAATGAGTAATTGACTTTTTTCTCTTATCTATGTTTATTCTTCTTGTTAAGAGTTTGTCAATCTCTGCCATTGGAAAATTAAAAAAAACATTATTCATTTTTTTTTAATTATTATTCCACTTATAGCATTGAACTGTTCGAAAAATTAGAGAGAGAAGGATAGGATCTACGCTACACGGACAATAAACCTCTTCGACCAGAAAATCACTGGCAATATCTATGAGGTTTTGAGTTATCAACCGTAAAAATAATATCCTACACAAAATTTTTCTCTCATAATACAAACACGTGGTCAAGGCTATTATTTTCTTCCTCATTGCTCTGTCACAGTCGTTGCTCTTAAAATTTAAGTATTTGCAATTTTATTAAAATGTATTTACTCTTCTATTAAATTTGTATTGGGAAAATTTGTATTTAAAATTAAGTTTTCCTTTTTAAAATCATCGGTATCACCTACCGACTACAAAAATGAAGAAACTCTCAGTCTAATTCAAGCATTCATAAAATTTTAGATATTAACACAGCTCTAAAATAATTTATGTGTACAATTTAAGTACGTATTGGATTATTAAAATACTGTAAGAAATTTTTCATTATTAATATGAATGTTTTAAAATAAATACTTACTCGATCATACTTGAATTTTTTTTATACGAAAGTTGATCTCACATAGGTACACATTTAGGCAAAATTTTTTGGAATTGTATTATTCAATTCACGTTTATTTGGAAGTAAATTATTTGCTATTTAATGTGTAATGAGCTTTTATACAAAATTAAAAAAATTAATGCAACATTTTCAATATAGTTTCATAATTTTTTTAAAAAATATTTTATTTTTGAAACTTTTAATGCATAGAGGTTCAATTAAAATTTACTATACATGAAGCATTTTTAAAAAAAGACATGACGCGAAAACGTCAGATCGAAAATACAGGAAAAAAATGGAAAAACAGTAGTACTTTAGTTTCATTAACATCTTTGCTGGTTTATAGGTTTTCACATCAATTAAACGCGAAAACTCAACTAACTATACTAGTATATATTAATAGACTCAAAAAATTGCGCTCATGCATGTTAAGTTGTAATTTAGTCAATACTTTGTACTTGATGCCCTTTTACGGACATATTATTTTAGTTTGAAATCATACAGTTGCAGCAAAAAAAATCACAGTTTACACCTGCAAACTTGCAATTGCATTGATTACGTAAACAAAAAAGAGGAATAAGAAATGGATATTAGCCTGAAATAAAAGCTTAAAAATACGACTTTCTAGAAATTTTATAACTCAAAAACTATTCAGCCGAATTGGTAGAAATTTTGTATATTGTTACTTAAAATTACATTGTTAAAAGTTCCGTAAAGGATTTTACAGGTTACAATTCATATTTTTCCGATTTATAAATAAATAAGTAAATAAAAAATAATAAATAATTATTAAAAAATATTTTTCGCCCACTATTGTATTAATATATTTTGCTTTGGCTATATTGATACAATATCAGAAAGCACTCTTTTTTGCAGATATAATCGTGTGGGCTGATGAAAAGATTATATCTTTTACTTTCCGGTTTTTTTAAAAAATTTCATCCTTTTTTTTTTTTTTATTTATTTATTTTTTTTTTTATATTTGTTGTTTGTTGTTTGTTATTTTTACCATTATTATTTCCCTCCCCCCTTTCGCATATGTCTATAATTTTCCTTTGTTTTATCTTCATTTTGTTTTATGTTCATATTGTCTGTTAATATATGGCACCATTTTTTCCCCGCCATTTAATTTGTTTTTTAGTTTTTAGCTTATATTGTTAATCTGTATATTCAATGTGTGATCTATGAAATAGAAACATTTTTCAATTTTTTTAACATACTTTATCTTTTTTCTTCAAAAAACAAAAGAACTCTCGACGAACTTGGTTTCAACGAAAAATAAAATAAAAAAGAATATTTTTTAAAAAAAAACCTGCATATGATCTCCTATTCTCATCTTTGATATGGTTGTTTCTCTCATACAAATCAGGTGGAGACTGAAGAGGTATAAATGAATTGCCTGCACGAACAGCACTATGAGAAATTAATAGGAACAGAGGCTAAAAAGAATTTAATTAAATTACTTTCGTGCATACAAAAAATACTTTTGTTTTAAAGCAATATATTTAATTAAGTTAAAAGAACAAGCTTTTATAAACGGTTATGCATAATAAGAAAAAGACGCAAGTCTTTCACAGCACTAAAAGTAGTTCATTCTACATAGAAAGTTCACCAATCTCAGTTAACCAATCAGTTAGAAAATCGACTTTTTGAATACATATTTAGATTCTTTTTACTCTAAATTTGTTTGCTTAAACATACTGCAGCTACTAAAATGTATTATTTATTATCTAAACTGCTGTTTGTAGAAAATGCAACACCATGAAGGAATCATCAGAATCAAATGAAATTCGCAGCAAATGTCAATTATAGGATATTATGCAAATTAATAAAGTTTCAGAGCCATCGCGCGTGCGTGGCGCGCGCAGCGCCCTCTGAATTGATGCTGAAAGCGTATAAATAAAGTGCTGTAGCGGGACGTTGAAAATAGTCTATGATTATTTGTTAGTGGCAAACGTTTAGTGAGACCTGAGTATGCCTCCACGACGGAAGAATAAGAAATTCAAGCAACTTACGGAGTTTGAACGAGGGAGGATAATCGGCCTTCGAGAAGGAGGATTTTCCTATCGCGCAATAGCAGCTCGTATGCAGCGGAACAGTTCCACAGTGATGCGAGTTTGGAAGCAGTGGACCGACGAGCACCGAACAACTCGAAAAACAGGCACTGGACGACAGAAGGTGACGTCAGAGCGCGATGATCGACACCTTCTCCGCATGGCGGTGAATGATCGCACAGCTTCCTCCAGGCAGCTGGCAGCACATTGGTCTACTGCTACAGGTGTACAATTGTCGGCTTCGTCAATTCGTCGTCGTCTGCTGCGCCGTGGATTGCGTGCAAGGGTGCCATTATACAGGATTCCCCTCACGGCGGATCATCGACGGCTGCGTCGGCAGTGGGCTCTTGAGCACAGAGACTGGCGAGCTGATTGGCACCAAGTTGTCTTTTCAGATGAATCACGCTTCAATTTGTGGACCCATGATGGCCGTGTTCGTGTTAGACGTTATGCCGGTCAACGCTGCCTTCCGGAGTGTATTATTGAACGACATAGTGGTCGAACACCCGGAGTTATGGTCTGGGGTGCGATTTCGTATCATGGACGATCCAATTTGATACGAATTGAGGGTAATCTCAATAGCAACAGATACGTCCGTGAAGTGCTACAGCCCGAAGTCGTTCCTTTCCTTCAAGGCATCCCTGGAGCTATCTTTCAGCAGGATAATGCACGCCCACATGTTGCGCGGACTGTTAGAGACTTCTGTTCAGCACAACGCATGCAACTTCTTCCTTGGCCTGCTTATTCGCCGGATATGTCGCCTATTGAGCACGTGTGGGATATGGTTGGTCGGCGTCTCACTCGTGATCCGCGTCCTGCAGTTTCCAAAGACGAACTTTGGTTGCGCATACAAGCGATATGGAATTCTCTTCCTAAAGCAGATATTCAACATCTGTTTGACTCCATGCCACGTCGTATAGCAGCACTTATTGCAGCGCGTGGTGGCTGCACCAAATACTGATTTCGGACGCTTAATTTGTTTCTTTTGTTTTGAAAATTTCATCATTTATTTGTATCAGTACAAGTCGTTTCTGCATTAAATTTCATTTGATTCTGATGATTCTTTCATGGTGTTGCATTTTCTACAAACAGCAGTTTATATATTGGTATGAGTTGAGACTCATGCTACTTCTCTCTAACGCGTGAATTGAAATTACTTTGGAATGAAATATTCATAATAAATTTGATGAAATTTTGTTGGAATAAATTAAACAAGCACTCACAAAACAAATCCTAAATTTCATTTTATTAAACTTTCTGAGGTAATTTAAGATACAAATTTAAATATTGTATTTTAAGATGTATTTTTACAATTTTAAATATTTTATAGTATGATTGATGTGTGTGTACCCACACTTAAATATGCTCCAATATTTTAATATTTGTCATTATTCTGTGGTTTTTAAAATACGATGTTTATTACAATTCGAGAGAAATTTTTAGTCACTCTTAAACACTCTTATAATCAGAGTATCAACAATAAATTTAAGTAACATAATTGAATAAATAGAAACCTGTAATTCATCATGATCCATTATTAATGAAACTGCTTTATTCGTAAATACATCTGTTGCATATTCGCCTCTAAAATCAGTAATAATTTTTTCGTTTTCCCACAAATCTACTCCAAATATTTCGGTAGGCTGTAAGAAAGAAAGATATTTTACCTTTATTTATTAGTATAAACAGTATAAAACTTATCACGAAATGAAAAAAAAACTATATGATGAGTAAAAGGAAATAAATTCATTTGAAATTAAGGTCAGAAGATATAGTCTCTTGCTAGGGTCAGCATCATAAAGCGTATATCCCGTTCTCGATTTTCCAATCCAGCGACGTTTAACAACCCGGTTTCCTATTTGGCATTTTCTTAAATTCAGTAAGGAAAACTTGATTTTTGACTTTCTAGTTCGGATATCAAATTTTAAAAGAAATAAAAACTTGCATTATTTTTTTTTCGTGGTTAATGGCGAGCATTTGGGTCTATTTCCCATTGGCCTCAAAAATTCCAGAACAGCTACTCTCTTCTCGTTACCCAGTAAGCACCTATGGCCAAGCCACGGTGGTGGAGCAGCGTCGCCCACGTCACACAACCACAAACCCGTTTATAGGGCGGGTCACATTCACATAATCACACAGAAGAAAGGACATGCACAGAGAGAAAAAGAAACATCCGTGCCCAGAGTGGGAATCGAACCCGCAACCCATAGGCTCCGCAGTCAGGCATGCTAACCACTTGGCCACCTGGTCGGCAAAGCTTTCATTATAAGTGCAACCAACTACAACCCAGAGAAAAAATCTCAACAAAAAAAAAGATCGAGTTGTTAAAACTGTCGAATTGTAAATTAGCATCCCGTTCATGAAAGTCAAGTCATTTCTAAAACTTTTTTTAACGTCAAGATATTTTTTTTATTAGAAATTGTTTTTGTGTTAAACAGTTACTGATTATATGTATAAATCATAATTTTTGTCAAATATTATCTGTATAAATAAACAAAACTATATAGTATCACAATAAGTTTCGAGTTTTATGTTATAATTTAAATAAGAAAATTTTCCTGCACGCACTGATTTAAAACAAAATTATCTCACTATTACATGGTTTCGGTTGTTCCAACTTGTCCCGTGTACTAATAATGATAAAAAAAAAATTTTTTTGAATGCAATCATTACGCCTGTTAACTAGTAATAAACTCAGTCTTTAAAAGCACTTCTTACTTTAAATATTTGTCTACATTCTTTATCAAACTTTTTTCATCCGCTGAATTATTCAATTTCTGAGTGTTTTATAGGCTGATTTTAATTCATAAGAATCATAAGTCTGTTTTCTTTTTATAATATAGTCTACCTATATATAGGATATTTACATAATAGTTTTGTAAAAAATATTAAATCTTAAGCAATTCAAAGTTGGATACATGTTCCATGAAAAAACTTATCCTTACTCATCATAGTGTGCACCAACCATCACCTCTTTTTAAAGAAATGTAAACACATAATAAAAAAAATTATGTCAAAATGGTCTGTAACTTTTGATGCTTAAAATATGTAGTGAGCAGATTAAAAAAAAGCGGACCAACCTGAATAATTTTTAATCTAATAATCAGATCCATTAGGACTCAATCTTAATGGTTAGAGGGTATAACCTCAAATATGCTAGTTAATTAGTGCTAGCATATTTTAAGTTACGAAATCGGATGTAAAAACATACTTTCTCTGAATAAACATACCTTTTTTTTTTTCAATGGATTGAAATTTCTGACACCCGAATGGGATAGCCGTAATCTGGGTAATATGGTCCAAATAGTTTGGTCAGAAGAGCGGTTCAAAGCTTGAACCACTTAATGTTACTTTTGTATATTTTTGCCACTTAATTTTTGCGTATTTCGCTATATCTCGAGAACTTCATAAGAGAATTGAAAAATTGTTGCACTCAATTATAAATTTCGTTTATCCAAAGACAGTTCCATGCAAAAAAGTAACTTTTAGTAAATATTTATTTTTTTGTTTAATAATAGTCGAAAAAAATTTGAACTGCATGGTATACATTATTTATGCATTAGTATACATTATTATTGCATGGTATACATATTTTAAAGAATGGTAAAAATGTTTTCTAACCCTAAAAATATAGAGTGTCATCGTAGTTTGAGAAAATTTTCACACTCAATTATAAGCTACCTTATCCAAAAATATTTCCATGCAAAGAACAATTTTCAGTTTTTATTATTTTTTATTATTTTACTGAATAAGTAATCGAAAAAATTATGAATTGTAAGACATATACATCATTTTAAAAAATGTAATTTTAAAAAACAAAATATAAAATTTGAACGAAATCGATCAAATAGTTCCTGAGAAATTTAATTTCATATATATTCATATTTGATCGATTTCGTTCAAATTTTTGTATTTTGCCATCAAAAATTAAATTTTTTTAAAAGATGTAAAAATTTCAATAAATTTTTCAAAAATTTTTGTCTGTTATTAAACAAAATAATAAAAAAAATTAATTTTTATTAAAAAAAATTTTTTTAAACGAATTTTTGCGTTCAAACATCCAAACATTTTTTAATTCGATTTAAAAGTTCTCGAAATATAATTAAGTATACAGAAAGTAAATATGCTTGTTTATTCAGAGCAAGTACGTTTTTTGCGTCTTATTTCGTAACTTAAAATATCATCTGCACTAATTAACTACTATATTTGTGGTAATTGTCACCTCTTCTAACCATTAAGATTGCGTACGTCAGAATTTGAGAAATAGGTAAAAAATCATTTAAGGTGCTTCACTTCATCCGTTTTTTTTTTTTTTTTTTTTTTTTTTTTTGCCCACTTTGCACACACATCCCTTTTAGAATAACAACTACCATCATATTGGAGTTGCCATTCTACCATTCTATTAAACCATTAAAAAACTTAAATATTTTTATTATATATATATATATATATATATATATATATATATATATATATATATATATATATATATATATATATATATATACATATTCATTCCCTCTTCCTCATCGACGACTACCTGAACCCGTCTGAAAATACTTAATTTGCAGGCTAATTAATCTGCGAGTTCTGAATTGACCTAAAGGTAGTCTATGAGATGAGATCGGTTCTCTAAGAAGACCAGTCCTGTTTCAAACATCCATTTCCCATTTCGTCAAACTATAATTGCGCAAGTCTCTATCTGTAAATTGAACAGTTATGCTACTAGAAGAGAAATTGGCTTCCTCCAGAATAGCATAGTCCAGAAATGACTTCTCCAGCATAGTCCAGAATGTCCACATAATATCTCTGAGTATCACATAATATCTATTAATTCTATAGAATCACGATTGCTTGATCATTAAAGTATGAAATACGGCATTCGAAAGTTCTTACAACCGATTCTAGCCGCTTTTACACTGCCCCCTTCCCTCAAAAAGTAATTACGCTAGATTCGAATTACATTTTTTTTTCAGAACAACTCAGATTGTCTTTTCCCCTCAGTGAGCTCTATTAACATTATTATTTAATTATCAAATTCAGATTAAATTAAATGGTAATTTCAAACTACGCATGCTATTTTGCAAAATGTTTCATACTCTGTCACTAGAGATTTATCATAAATATATTAATACAAATTATACAAATAATATTTATAATAATACATGCGTATTCACGTTGTAATAAAATTATACAGAGGACTAAAAACATTACAAATTTACCAACATTTTCCGACATAGGTTTTGATGATTCTACAGAGCTCTCTTCCAAAGGTTTTTCTTGCGTAACGTTTTTCTGAAATTGCATTATGTAATGAGCTAAGTTATTGTTAAATATGTCATATATTTTAGTTCAAATTGATAATAAACGAAAATCGCATACAATATCTTTAATTAAATATTTTAAAAAAATGGACACTTCTGATATAAATACAATAACATTCATTTAAATAATTCCTGGAAATGCATCTACTGAAATATAATAAATGAACAGCGTTATGAATACAATAACATTATTTTAAGTAATTCTTGCGAGAAACCAATACTCGCATTAGTGTTCTTATTTCACGTAAAATTAACAATACAATATTAAAAATTAAAAATTACTATATTTTCTCCTCCTCGTGTGCGTTACCGTAAATAGCCAAAATCTTTTTTTTACACTTCTTTACTAGTAAAAATGGAAATCTTGTGTTCTAACTACGGAGATAAGAAAATATCGGAAGTAAACTTTTATTTTGGTTATTTACTGACTTACAGGCATAACAGTAAGCAACTTAATTACACAAATATATTCAAGAGCGAATCACTCAATAACGAAATATTAATAAATCAACGAACTACAAAAGCAATGATGAGCTTACCAATAACTCAAAGAAATAGAAAAGCAAAAACTGAGCGAATCGATGAATCAGTGAATCAATAAATAAGCATATCAACTAATTAGTGAATACACAGATCAACGTAAGCAGTGAATCAGCAAAAAAATGAATCACGAAATCAGTGAATCTATAAAAGAGTAAATCAATGAATCGGCGAGGCAGTGAAACAATAAATCCTTGAGTGATCCCTTGACCTGCTGATTTGTTTATTTAAATATTTAATTTTTCTCAATTTGCTTGCAGCTGTTTCATTGACTTATTGATTCACTCTTTTCTCTCTTTTCTCGTGTTTCTCTTTTTTATTGATTCGCTCATTCATTGATTCTACTTACTGATTCAATATTACCTTTATTTGTTCATCTACTATTTCTTTTATTTGATGACTCGTTTATACGATATCTTTTCTTTTAATATAATTTCCAAACTGTTTATTTAACAAACTGATTCATTGGATTGCTTATTAATCAATTTTCTCATTTATTTATCTGCTGATTCATTGACTTTCTGATTTATTAAAATTTGTAAGTCTATGAATTTCTAAAATGACTAAAATTCTCTCACTTTAATCAGACCCACTTTAATCAGTTTAAAATAATTTGTAGAAATAGTGACAAAACAGTTTTTTAATTCATAGTTATATTTAACTTCAAATCATTTGCACTTAGTGTGCAATCTATTCCAATCATTTTAAAATATTAATCCATGATCTAATCAGCAGACTGACAGTGGTAACAAGTAGCTTTGCTTTAAATTAAAAACTATTAAAATGATTAACTTTCTCTTCATGCTAATTTTTCTCTGCCTTTGCTCATTTAAACAATAAGATTTCCAAGCCCGTATAATTTAGATAACAGACAAATCGGCAAACTGCTCAAAACTCAATATTTTCTGCAATATTTTCAATAGATTTATAGTAAAAAAATAAAATTAAAGTAATTTTTTTTGTTAAAAAATGTTAATTTCTAAAAAGTTTTCGCATGGATACTTTTGGTCAAAGTGGTATGTTACAGTACTAATGCAGAAGTCTGAATCCAGTATATTGTTTCTTAAATTTGATTACAATAAAAAAAAATATTTGTCTCTTATTATTTATGTTTTTAATTACTTAGTTTTCAATCATTTAGTTTTCAATTATTTATGTTTTCAATTGTTAATAGTTTAAAAATTATTTATGTTTTCCAAACAACACAGTTTTTATATGCTTCTTTTAAGGTATTTATGTATCTTTCTATGGTTACATGTATAAACAGCGATGCACCGAGAGAATGTATAAAAAGTATATAGGCCAAACACTTTTTCACACCCCTCTAGATAAGAGATTCTAGACAACTGTAGAACGAATCCACTTAACTTTAGTGCAAGTTCATATGGATTTATGGAAAGTACAGCTTAACTCTTTTATCTACGGCCATAAAAATCAAGCAATGACGGTGATAGCAAACCTGCTGTATCGAGCAATGACCAAACATGCAATGACCCTTAGTAAAGCTGAAGTAAATAAACCTGATTTCTACTATAAATATTTATGTTTAAAACCCATTGCACTTCGGCTATATAACTATTATCCTTAATCACATTAAAAAAAAGTAAAAGCTTATATAGGTTTATAGAAAGTGCAGCATACCTCTTTTTATCTACTACTACCATAAAAAAAAAATTTAAAAAAAACTGTGACCATATCCTGCTGCATAGTGCAATGAACCAAATTTACAATGACCTTTCGTAAAGTTATGAAGTAAACAAATCCGAATTTTCAGTTCAGCACAGTAAATATTAATGTAGATAAAAGCCTATTGAACTGCACCAGATTAATCTCTAGCAAATTCTAGAAACGTTCAATTTTCATAAGATTTGTGAGTGGTCTTTAGATATCCTTGAAAACATGCCAGGACAAAGAACGTTCTTTTCAATTATTTCACTTATATTTCTAACGATGCTTCTCGAAACCTCATGTCCGAATTGAAATTTCTAAGTTGAAGGTTGCCATCATGCCTTTCAACTTCAAGAAGCTAATGACCGACTGCTCCAATTTTTTTCGAAGATGGTATTCTTTTTGAATTCATTGGACACGTGTTTCCCCTTTTTTCTATTTCCAAAATTTCCATGTATTCACGAGACAGATTAAGATGGGAGGAATTTTTAACGGATCTCGGATATCGTTTCTTGAATCATAAATAATTACTTTAGTTATTTTTTAAAAAAATTTTATGTTTTCACCTTTGCTCCTCCGGATACATCTTGATAATAGCAAGTGTAGTCGTAGTAATCAATATTATCGTTTAAAAATCCAAAAAATGTATCAAAGCCCCTCCTGGTAGGAAAATAACTTTTCTTGTGATATCCTAAATGCCACTAAAATAAATATTAAAAAAAATAATAAAAATAGAAAAAGTACATGCATGATTAAAAAATGCTTTTGAAATAACTCAAAATTATCAAGAAATTATAAAGAGTGATCAAATCAGCATTATATATATTTAAACTCTTCAACAATCCTGCTTTTTCGCTGAATCTCGCCAAAATTCATATTTGTGTTCAGATTTGTTTGGCATATCATCATGGTACAAAAAACAGTTACTCATTGCATAAAAATTCTTACAGTTTATTACGAAAACTATTGAATCTATTCGGGGTTCGTTTTGAGCATTACATATATGATCAACATAACTTAGGGCATAAAATTCGTAATTTACTTAGAAAGTTCGAGGCAAATGATAAATTAGTATTATATATCAAAAGGTGAAATTCGAGTCAGATGGTAAATTAGTATTGTACCATTTGAGTTAAATCCCAAATAATCACAAATACTTGATAATCTTGAAATCCAACTATTATTCGTATAATGAGTGCAGATTTGTGTGGAAAAATAACTTAAAACTGAAGATCCAGAACCAATTTTTTTTTTAAAAATCCAGAGGTCATTTACATGAAATCAGTTTGGAATCAAAAATGCCATAAGCTAATTACTGAACTAGAAACAGTTTCACATCAATGACTTAAGCCATTTTGTTTTTATTTCAAATTAAAAATATTTAGCTCTTATTTGATCACCCTTTATCTAAATGCTAATAATTATCAGTTTTACTACATAAAATAATTTTAAATATGTATGAACACGAAATATTTCTTCATTTAAAGTTATTAACTATAATTTGAGTTTGACAATCAGGCTTGGAGTAAAATTTCAAATTCAGTTAAGAGCAGGAGTTCCCTAACTTTTCTAATTTGCGGCATCTTTACAAAATTTAAAATAGTGTCGTGTCGCTTAATTATATAAATATTTATTATAAATATTATACATGATAGCATCTTGAGAAAAAGGTATGGCCAAAAACTCAAATATGGTAAAATTTACCTTGTTTCTGGCTATATGTGAACATCAAAAAACTCGATAATTTTTAATGAAGCCCTTTTGTTATGATTTTAGTAAAATTAATAATAAATAGAGTTCGGTAAAATTCTTCGATAAAATTTACATTTCAGTTTTATATTTTTCACTAAATGTGTGACAATACGAACTACAATTTTAAAAACCAGAATTTCCGGTAAACAGTTAACACTTGAACGAAAAAAATACCAAATGAATGGTTTAAATATCATATATTTTGAGCATTAAACCAAAATTGCGTCTTTGTTTTTTTAATCAGAAATGTCATTAAGATACAGTATAGGAATTTTTTTTCTCCGTGTACATATTCTAATTACGAATGATTTTATAATCTTTAATGATTTAATGATAAATTGACATTTTATTGCTCATTTAAACATAATTTGTTTTTAAATATCCAGAATATAACTTCATTATAACACTAAATACTCTTTTTTATTCAAAACTGTCATGTAATTGGCACGTGATTATTAAGTGTCAAACATTACCAGTTTTAATTCGGACATACGTTTTCTAATTCTGTAATTATTATTTGCTCAGTATTTATATTATTAATATGGAAGCTTCTTTGAAAATGTTTTTTTTCTTTTTTTAGCAAAATGAATAAAAAATAATAATACTTATTTCACGTGCGAAATATAAAAAAATTGCCTACTTTTCTGATAAAAATTTTTAAAAAATTGCTATATTTCGAGCCAAAATAAAAAAGAGCGCTTACTTTCTGACCAAAATAGAAATATTACCTACACTCCGAGCAAAATAAAAAAATTCATACTTTTCCAACCAAATGAGTTTTATAATTTCTCTTCTTCATGTAGTCAGCTAATGTCATTATATCTAAAGGCAAACCAGAGGCTTCAGCTGGCTTTATATTCCCATGCTGTAAACCTTTTCAAATAACATAAAAGAGAAAAATATTCAAACAATTTTGAGTAAACATGTATTTGAACAGCAAATAATTTAAAAATCATCAGCATATGTCTAATGAAAAAATAAATTTTCTTCATAATAGCTTAAATGAGAACACAATTAAAAAATTTAAAAAAAAAATTTATACATTTTAAGATACAGTGCATTTTACACGCACCACGTATTGGTTTAACAAGTTTCAATGCACGTTTAAAAAAAATAGTTCATACTTACAGTTAATAAATCATTCAATTTCACCAGACATTTTTAAAAGATTCTATGTCTGCTAATATGAAAAATGTTGTTTTAAAAAAGCACCATTTAAAGTTTACGTAAGTTTATTTCATCCATTAGTGCACCAATTTAAAATACGCCATACTTTTCTTATTTTAGTGTGTTTCAACTTTTATTTCTAGAACAATGCCCTCAAATGCAATCATTTTTAAAAATAAAATAAAAAACGCTTAAAAAAACCGCACACACAGTGGTGTTTCCCCTTAAGAACTAAGCTCTAATTGAACAATTCTAATAATTGAATAGAACAATGCTAACTTTTCAAGCTTAAATTTTATAAATTAAAGAAACAATGACTAAGTGACTCAACTAAAACTGAATGAAGGAAAACGATGTATTTTATTTCTTATTACCCTTTAAATATTAATTACACTATTGTAAAAATAAATATATGTATTTCCTTAATTTTTAGCTTTTCTTATGAAAAATATATATATTACACATTGTAAAAAAAAAATCTGAAACGTTTCTGAATTAATGGGCCAGCTACGGAGCATGTAGTTTTCAAAAACGTCTCTTAATATTTCGGAAACCTCTTGTGGGGCTTAGCTACCAACAATGCTAACCGTCATCTATCAAAAGGTTCCTCAAGATGGAATCGAGTTAACATGTAGTATATACTAGTGAATTGGAATTTAATAGTTGTAGTGGTAACTACGCTGCATTACTTGCCCACCAGAATTTTTTTGTTATGGAATTCGATTGATGGATAACACTAGTTGATTCATGCTGTTTTGCGAGAGACTAGGAAAGCTGTATTAAGACCACCAGACTTTGAGTGCTGGTCATGAGAGCTGTATTAAGATCACGGTTGCGGGCGTGGTCACTCCTGTGTTGCAATTAGCAGTCGAGTGAGTACAGACCCCCGTTGTGTGTGATCGAGACTGAGTAGCAACAGCGTGAGGACGACAATATCGCAGTTACGAATAGCAAGTCAACTGTCCATCGAACCATCCATCGAACAAAGAGTGTTCAAATCAAAGAGGGCGTTTCAGTCGAGGTAGATGTGTTGGTCGAGGCAGGCGTATTCAGATCACGTTTGCGAGTCACCGATGAGGGGCTAGGCTACCGACAACGTCTACCGTCATCTATCAAAAAGTACCTCCTGGTAGAATCTAGTCTTCATGTCTCATATACTAGGGAATAGGAATTGACTGGTCGTGGTAATTACGCTACATTACTCCCCCACACCGATAGAATCTAGTTAACATTTCTTATATACAAGTGAATTGGATTTAAATAGTTGCAGTTGTAGCTACGCTACACTCTGAAACTGAATCGGTGTCAATGCGATTCAATTTCCTACTTTTGAAAATAAAGTAAATGTTTCTCAGTTGATCGGAAACATGATATTTAATAAAGTTTTCTGAGATTTTCGGAAACATTTCTGTCGAGTCAAAATTAGTTTCCGAATTTCTTAACAGTGCAAGGAAAATTATAGATGGAATATAAAATTTTAGAACAGTTTTTAATTAAGAATTTTAGTTATCACTTTATAGTAATTCTCCAACAATAATCCATTTCATTAAAATATTACATCATGTTGTCCAAAGCTCAAATAATACAATTCAAAACTTGTATGATTTTAGCAACTCTAAAGACGAAACTCTAAGGAGAGAAAAAAGTTTAAGCAGACAATAACGTAGAGAATCATGGGAGGTTTGACTCACTCTATTTTTCTATGTTTAAACATTCATTTAGTGGATGAACACCAAATTGGATTCGTGATATCAAGCACAAATATTTTCTGTCTATTGACCATTTTTAAGCCTAATAAAGCATAATAATCACAGCTGATAGCATTTTTATACAGACAAGTATTTTCTTCCAATTTTTCCCATACCATCTGCTTTTGACCTACATAGCATAAAGTTGAGTTTTTTGCGTACTTATATGAATTTATTGAGTTTGTTTAAAAATAGGAAAAGTAAATACATGTGTATACTGATTATTCTCTTTTACTTTCAATTTCAGCATATTTTTAAATCTTTTTTACAAAATGGTTATTCAGGAACTTTTAGATTTCTAATTTTTCCTTAGTAAATAAATATGATATATTTCTTTTAATTCATTAAAAATCTTTAGACATTTAATTATTTATATATAAGTTTTAATAACTCTTTTAATTCCTCTGCGATAACCTCCCTCATTGTGAGTCATACCAACCTCATCGAAGAGGGTGGACGTAGTTTGCGTATACTTGAAAATTCAGTAACAAATAGATTTATCGAAAAAGATTTAAGATTTATCAGTGACAAAAGATAAATTAAGGAAAAAATAATAATGTTAACTGGTGGCAAACATTATAATCTATTGAATAATGTTAACTTGGAAATTTTATTACATTAACAAAAAAAAATAATAAAATTCAAAATTGTGGTACAGGTTTCCCTATAAATCATTTGAAAACGAAACATTAAAAGTATCATGCCACCACGTCATGATGACGTAATGTTCAAGTATAGATGTAGTTATTTTGAGAGTTATTGGTGTTTGGACAGTGAGACATGCTGTTATATTGCACGGTCCAAATACCAATAATTCCTCGGAGTCCCAGACTCCTATAAAAGTACGTCTTGCCTTCTCAGACACTTCGTGCGAACTCTCAAAATAACTACATCTATACTTGAACATTACGTCATCATGACGTGGTGGCATTACAAAAAGATTTTGAGTGAACCATTGTGAGTCATACTATCCTCATCGAAGGAGGTTAGACCTAGTTTGCACATTCTTGAAAAATTAGTGACAAAAAACTAGACTGTAATTTAAGGAAAAAATAATAATTTTAACTGGTGGCAAACATTATAGTCTATTGAATAATCCTAACTTGGAAATTTTATTACATTAACAAAGCAAAACAAAAATTATACAATGTGGTACATATTTCCCATGTTTCCCTATAAATCACTTGAAAACGAAACATAAAAAGCTTTTTAAATTTAAAGTTAAAATGTTTTTAAAAAATGAATTACCTTTTATTTTTTCTTGTTATAACAAAAACTGTTTCTCAATATTAGGTATCACTTATAAGAAAAAATTTGTAAAATGACTTGAAAGAAATTAATGTTACCATGAGTTGTTAAAAATATTCTTTTTCTCTCTATTTCAATCTAAATGTTAAGTAATTTCAAATGCTATAAAATTTATATTAAAAACGATTTTAAAATATTTTTCATTAAATTGAATAATATTTTATCACTTTTCCTGCTAAGAGACTTGCAACGTCTATTTCCCCCCCACAGAACTGCGTAAAATTTTAGGAGTAAATAACATCATATTTTAGTGAACCAAGCAAGATTATAGCATTAATATATATTTCCAGTGAGGTATTATTTGTTTCAATATTCAGTTTATTTTAGTATCATTTTTATCATCATCCAGATTTTTTTCATTAAATACATAAAATTAAAATTTATCGTAAAAATATTCAATTTTAAAAAAATGTGTCTTCAGTTTAAATACCGATGTTAAAGTAACACAGCTCATTAAAATCCATGACGAATCATATTATTCTGAAATAACTATATCAAAACAATGAACATAATTTACATATTATTCTGAAATAACTACGTATATCAAAACAATGAACATAATTTACATATAATCTTAAACAGAAAAAAAAGTGCACAGGCGAGAGTATAAATTACCAGAAACAGTTCATTATTCTAGTTTAAATAATTAGTTTTGACCCTTAATTAATATACACTACTGGATGATTCTGTACAACGGTTATAAATTTAGCGTGGGGATAGGGCAAATCATAAGTATTTAGAATTGCATAGCAACCCTTGACTGAAAATGTCACTAGGTACAGCTAGAGATGCTTTCCAGTTAGGAACTGGCTGTTTAAGCGCATTTGAATGGGTACTTTTATTGACCTAAAATTAAATTTTTTTTCTAATAATTATTGTCAAAATTCGTATTCAAATAGTCCCAGAATTAGCAGTTAAATCGTAAAACTGTTTTGACAACTAAACTGGAAAGCTTTACCAGTTAGTCACCTAATCAATAATGAACTATTATAGCTAAATCTGGACCTATTTGAATAAAATTTTTGACAATAATTATAAAAAAACATAAAATTAAGAAAATTTAGGAAAATTAAAGTACCGATTCAAATGCGCTTGAACAAGTTCATAATAAGAAAGTGTTCCTAACAGCGTACAATGACATTTCTGGTCTTAGTTTGATATATAATTCTTAATCCTTATGATGTACCCTACCTCCCTTACGAGTTTATAATTGCTGTACTGAATAATCCAGTATGTAATTTAATTCTATCAATACGCAAAACTGTTCTTAATACGGACCTAGTCGGTTAGCATATCTTCCTGACATCAAAGCACCTCGTGATGGAGTACATTGCGAATGAGTATAATAATTATTAAGAACAACACCAGTGGCAGCTAAAGCATCAATATTTGGCGTTGGTATTTGAGGTGATCCATGAAAACTAACATCATTCCAACCCTTAATGAGGAAGAAAAAAATATAATTACTTTAAATTAATGGACAATGTCATTGTAATAGACAAACAGTTATAGATGAAAAAATTGCAGTACTTTGTAAAAAAAAATACAAAAAGTATGACTACATTTAGATTGTAATATTAGAAACCATACAAACAAAGTCATACAAAAGTTTCAGGTCAGAATATATATTACTTCTTTCAGCTTAAGGCTATATTTATAAATAACTTAAATAAGATGCAAAAAATCTCTTAAAATATGCGTATAAATAATTAATGTGCTATATTGGAAACATAAAGCTGTTATGAACGAAAACTATTTTTTCAATCGAATTAAAATAACGATATAACCCAACGACTTTTGCACGTCACTGTACGCATTTATTGTTAAATAGAGAAATCCTATAAATAGTTAAGATTAAAAAAATGCTATCATAACAGACAAATGGAAATTACCTTGTTTTTATACACAATAAAAAATTCCGGATCAAATTATCACGGTATAAAATAATGGTACTTTGGGTGCATCATCCGTATACTCCATTGTACTGTAAAATCCATTTTTGCCGTAAAATATTTTACCATAATTTTTACAGTAATATTTATTTAATTAGAGTGATTCAGGGATTTTACGGAAATTATTAATGAGAAAATTACAGTATATAAGAGTTTTTGTTCCGAAAAATGTTATGGTAAAAATTACCAGCACCCTGAGTACCAGTACTTTTTACCGGAATTTAATCCGGAATTTTTTACAGTGTACATAACTTTATTACTTGTAAAATAATTTTCTTATAAATGCATTACTTTAGAAATAATGCATATTTCATTGAAAAAATAATGTATTTTATTGAGTAGGAATTCAGAAACTAAGGACTTCAGGAATCTAATAATTCAGTAATGGAGTAGGAATGCCTATAAAAGTTCAAAATTTAGGAAAAGAGAAAAATTTACCAATTTTTTTAGTAAATATAACAACTGATTTAGTGTTATTAATTACATTAGTTACACGCATAATAAAATCTGCAGTTCAGGATATATTGCCATGTAAGAATTTGAATACCACCCAGCATCAGATAAATATTTTTATAAAAAGTAAAATACCGAAAAATAGTTATAATAGCATGGAATGATCCTACTTCAAAATACTATTTCCCTGTAATTGTTTGAAATATGCGTAATTTCTTTAAAAATCTTACGATTTTTCCAATTTTATTCAATAATGATTAAGCTTAATCCTAAATAACTTCAGTGAAGAAAGTATGTGAAAAGAAATGCACAAAAGCACATAAATTAAGTTATTAGTAACACGATCTATATTTTAAAATATAAAGCAACCCTTCTCTTTCAAAAAGAAATCAAATACTGAAATTAGGTAACTCAATATTTTACAATTTCAAGTTATTTACAGATTTTTTCATGATAAGGTAACCTAGTTAGAGGTTGGAGATACTATAACTAGCGTAAATCAAAAAGAATCGAAAGTTTGATCTACTAATCGGATTGTTATGAAGTAACATGTCATTTCAATGGTCACCTAAAATACGATAGTTAATTTGTGCGATCGATATCTATGAGATAAATAAAAATTATACGTGTAACTCATTATACGGAGATAATTTCATGCGAAAGAATTTCCATTATTTATTAATTTTTATTTTAATATAGTTTTTAAACAAAGTTGTGAAATAAAAAGTGCACAACTTTTTAACTTATTTCAAACTTTGCAATAAACAGTCACAAATCCAAATTTTGAAGAGAATCGATAGCAAAATAATGTGTTCTTGAAAATACGAATAAAAAAATTTTTATTTATTAATGAAAAAATAAGAACTTATTAAAACATATAATAAATTCTTGAAAAATCAAAGCTTAAAAATATTGAAATTCCGTTACTGAGAATTAGGGGCACTATATTTATATCTGTATAGTTTAATTAATTATCTCCAAACTCTACAGTGACATAAAGAAAGTGTCTGCAGTAATTTATGGATTCAATTTAATAATTCAATTGAATATCTTAAGAATTTGTGTTATAGTTGCAGTCTTTTTCTCGTCATGTGCCTTTTCTGAGACGATATTCAAGTTGATAATCCTTGTGTGTTTTTATTCATGAAGAATGATAAAAGTTTTGAAGCGAAATAAAATATATTCTTCAAAGTACCTACATATTAAGCAAATTTTAAAATATAAATGAGTCAGAAATTATAGAATAAAATTTAGTTTAATGATTGTATGGCTAATCTTTAAAATGGATAATTAAATTGGTTGAAAAAACTTTATGCAAAAAAAAATTCTTTTTTTCATTCTCATTATTTATAAACCATTAGATAATCACGACCATTTTTACACAGTCACAGTTAAGATAATCACTTAATCGCTTTTTTATTAATTTATTCATTTTTAACGGCAGGCTACTCAATTTAAGATACCCCGATATAGCTCAAAAAGCAACCTATGCAGCAATGTATTGTGGAATGAAAAACCTATGAATTAGCATCCTATACTTTTTCCTCTCAATTCCATTTTATAATTTTTTTTTTTTACTTTCTTCTTCATTCATAAACGACTTCCATTTTTAATTTAGATCCCTGTGTTATTTTTTTAAGAAAAATCGACGAAATTATTTCAAAAAAGTGATAAATAATTAAATATCAGCGTTTTCTTATGTCTTTAAAAGTCAAATTTTTCATAAAAATATTTGTTTATTAACAAACAAAGTCAAAACAAAAATGAAAGAAGATCAACGTTGCTACAGTGACTAAAAACAGAAAAAGAAACCATCAAATAAAAAGAGTATTTAGAAAAATCCATCAAAATTGTGAAAGGATGAAATATTTCTAAAACAGATAACTGAAATGAAGATAAATGTTTCTTCAATTGGATTAATTTGGGACTCATGGATCCTCCTCCTGACTGGCTACGCCACCGCTTATCTGAACAATTTTATTTCATTTATTTCTTTTGGAAAAGATTTGTTTTTTAAGTTTTACCTAGTCTATTCAATTCAAAAATAGACATTGGTTTTTACCATTTTTTTTCTTTTTGCATGTATCACGTCAGGTATGATAATCCAACTATCTAGACTTCCCATTGTAGGAACAATACAATTCTTTTTTTTTTTTTTTCTTTTGCATATATGACGTGAGGTATGAAAACCTAACTACTTTGCCTTCCTATTGTAATAATAATATAGTTTACATCAATTTAGAAGCATACATTCATTTTCAACATCTTTTGGCATATATCACGCCAGGTAGAAGAATATAACTATTATGACTTCGTGTTGTAATAATACAGTCTACTCCAATTCAAAACTATGCACTCGTTTTTACCTTTTTACTTATTTTTCATTTATTTATTTATTTGTTTATTTATTTGTTTGTTTGTTTATTTATTTATTTTGCGCATATTACATCAGACGCGAAAATCTTAACTTTGTGTAGTAAAAGATAGAATGTCTTAAAGAAATATAGAATGATGGAATAGATAGAGTAGAAAAATAGAATGTAAAAGAAATCATTCTAATTTTTATATATTTCTTTTTATTTTCAAGTCTCTAATTATGATGGAACATAATGGATTTTAAGCGGAATAAAGAAAATTCTGACAAAGGAATAGTTCCTTTGTACCTTCATCCCTGAATATTTTTAGACTCACTCCGAAACAAAATCGGTAATTCCACTGCAGATAAGTTTGTTTTTTATTATGAAAAGAAATAATTTCATCTTTCTTTCTTTTTTTATTTTCATTTCAAATACATGCTTATGTATGTTGCAGACTATGAAATATTTAAATTAGTTACAAATTTCGAAGTTGCAAATTTCGTAATTCCTACCACGTTTCTTCACAAATTGAAGCTTTATTTGATTATTCTAAAAAAATTGGTTCAAAATTTTAAATGAATTGTTCGTTAGTTAATCATTTGAACTTTCAGTGTAACTTTTATCTTCACATCGTTACATTTATTATGTAGCTCAATACTTTGTACTGTTACTAGTTTATAGTAAAAATTATATTTATTTGTAGTAATAGCAAATTAGTTTTATCTTTCTCTTTTAGATTCAAAATCCAATATTGATACAATTCCTTAAAACAAGTGATTATAAGTCACGCTTTTCGGGTATAAAAGTGGTTTAAGTCGTAAATGTTAAACTATTTATTCTAACTAATTTTTAAAATCATTTTATATTATTATTCATGCATTTAACATACTAAAGATTAAAATATCTTTCAACGGAACTTCCGTTGATTAATTAAAGCTGCACATTGTAAATTTTTTGGAAAAAAGATCTTTTTATTTGTTTACACATTTACTTATTGCACAGGTTAACAGTATACAGTACATTTGAGAATATTTTTCAAAAAGTATAAATTGAAACTGATATAAATAAGAAAGATAAAGCATTTCTTGCATTGACTAACTATATTTATTTCGTTGTATTTATTTTAAACTTAATGTTCAGGTTTAATCAAGCATTCTTAAACTATGTTACATCTTATATAATGACTCTGTTTTTTTTCTTTTTTTACTTTTCTAATTAGAATCTAAAACAGCTGTTCCCAAAAAGAGTTCTGCGTTCCGTGGAAGAGTTCTGCGTTCTAGGGTTCCGTGGAAGAGTTCTGCGTTCTAGGGTTCCGTGGAAGAGTCACAGAGAGTCCGAGGGGAATGTTTTTATAAAGCATTTTTATAAGGAATGTATTTTTATAAGGAAAAATGCAAAATTTGAATGAAATTGTTCGAATAGTTCCGGAGAAATCAAATTTTAAAAGTTCCTGAACAGGAACTATTCAACGATTTCGTTCAAATTTTGCATTTTGCCATGTAAAATTACATACTTTAAAATTATGTAAAAAATTACGTTACAATTCAATTTTTTTCCGACTGTTATGAAATAAAATAATAAATATTTACTAAAATGCATGAAATAATTATGATAAACTAATTTTAAGATCGCATAAGAAGCTTTCAATTCGCATAAAAATCTCCTGAGATATTGCGAAATACGCAAAAAATAAAATTAACATTAAGGGGTCCAAACTTTGGATCGCTTTCCTGACCAAACTATAAGGGCCATAACTTCATTGCTGCTACCCCCTATATTTTGGGAGTCAGAAATCCGAATCCATCATATAAAAGATTTGTTTATTCAAAGATATATTTTTATGTCTGATTTCTTAGCTTAATATATCGTCTGAACTAATTAATTAGCATATTTGAAGTCACCCCCTACCATTAAGATTGAGTTCGAGAACTAGAAAATCAGTTCATTAGATCGAAAATTATACATGATGGGCAGTTTACTTTTTGTGCACTGTACATACATTCTTCAAACTTAAAATTATTGGTCGTATTTTATGTTAATAATTTTACTTCCATGAAAACGAGTTTGCTTTATTGGAGATTCAAAAGTTCCCTCATCTTCTATTAACTATAAAAAAATTTACTTTTCATTTGACAATTTTAAATGGTCATTTTAACTAAATCGAGATTAATTTCATTTCAAAATCATTATTCTAAACAAAGTCTCATTGCTGGAAGGAAAAAATTTTCCGCATAATACTAGACGTAAAATTTTGCCTTCCTAAGCTTACTATTTAATATATTTGGTCTTTTAGGAAAGGAATATACATTTACAAACATTATTATTATTATCAGAAACAGATTATTAAATAGTAAGATATTAAATAAAACTTCAATTTTAAATTTAAGTCCTAATCTAGTAAAAAATTTAATATAAAAGTTATCAATCTGGGAAATCATTGAGAAAAGAACAATCATTTGATACCATTTTTAAACGCTACACTTCATTAATAACTTAAACTTAAACAAAACATAAATAAATAATATAATTAATAATCTATGATTTAAATTTTTTGTCTACAAAACACGACTTAATAAATATAATGAATTCAACTTACCAAATCATCTACTAAAATGAATACTATATTTGGCAAATCATCAGGAACGGCAGAGTTACTAAAAATCGCTACAACTGTAAAAACGATAGCAACAAGAGCAATTGAACCAAACATTGCAATGATACGAGGCCACCAAGATTTCGAATAAGGAGTTCTCTCATCGTCTTCAAGCTCACTTTTTTCCACCATGAATATTTTAAGCGATAAATCGTTAAAGAAAAAATGATACCCTAAAACTTAATTAATCAGTGTATCATTTCAACTTAATACTAATATCCAAATCAATTGAAAATGAAAACGATTTGCAAATTAGTTACACAGTTTAAAATTAATGAACTTTTAATAGCCTTGACATCAAACAGTTCAGTATGCCATTTTCTTTTCCATTTAAAATGTAATCAAGATCAAAGTTCACTTGGTAATGCTCCGTGCAACGATCTCAGTCCAACTCAAAAACGCCATAGATCTGATTTTCGAAACAAATATTTCATCGATATTAGATTTATTTCAAGCACATTCCAACAAAAAAAGAAAAGAATGTCGTAACATTCTAAGCATATAAGTGTCAGTAACTATATACATAATATGATACTATTTTCTTCGAAATTTTCAAAGCTAAGACCATGAAGTTATTCCAATGTACTTCATATAATTCAACATCTATCCAAGAAAATGATTTACTTACTAGACCTTCACAGCAGACTAAGAACAATGCTTTGATTGCATATGCGGTGAGTTTAGAGTATTGTCCAACGCAAAACAAGACTGTCATAAAATCTTTCTTTGTATTGTAATACTAGGATTCGCATCATTGTGGAAGAGACATCATTTTTTTTCCCAAAATAATCACGTTTGTAGCCCAGTTCGAAAGAATCCTGTTAAGAAGGAATAGTTTTATTACCCTTCGTATCACAATTTTAATACACCGTTATTTTTCATTGCTTCCTCTGTTTTATAATCTTCTATCATTCATACAAAACAGAAGGAAAAAAATAGCTAGAAATGAATTTCTACATTAATCCGCATGTGGTCTAAAATATTGGAGCGTATCAAACCATATTATAGTTCAAATTTGCTGCAATTTTAATGTGTGTTTAAATTAAACCACATTATCCAACTTCTTAAACTTGATTTCGTAATGCTATGAATCAAAATGAACGGACACATAATTCAGTTTAACACTTTATGAAGGTTGTTGCAAATTTGAACAATATCAATATTATGGTTGGTTCAAGTTACAGATATTCTGGCTAAACTTTGAACCGAGCTTTATACCGATGGTTCAACATTTTACCGATCATTAAACCGTTATTTCTTATTTTTTAAGAGTGTAGAAATTAATTCACCGAAATACATTTTCTCAAGAGAAACCATCTTATTCAATAATAGGGCATAAAGGAAAGTAAGTTTCAAATTTTTTTTTATAACTTTAAATATTTCAGGGATATGGCGAAATAAGCAAAAGAAGAATTTAACAAGAGATTTAAAGTTCGGCCAGCTCTACTATCCCTATATTTTGAGGGTTGGAAAGTCGTTTATTCAGAGAAAGTACGTTTTTGTGCCTTGTTTCGGCATTTTAAAGTATCCTCTGAACATATTAATTAGCATTTTTGATTAGACGCTCGCTCGAACCATTAAAATCACATCTTAATGTATGAAAATTCAGCCATGAGATAAAAATTTATTAAGATGTCCTGTGTTTTATTTAGCGCATTGTACAGTGAGCAAAAAAAAACGGCCACCCAGAATAACTTTTGATCTAATGATCCAATTTTTACGTTCTAGGACTCAATCTTAATGGCTCGAGGGGATGACCTCAAATGTGCTGATTAATAAATGCAGATGATAAGTTACGAAATCAGACACAAAAACGTACTTTCTCTGAATGAACATTCTTTTTTTTCAACGAATTTGGATTTCTGACCCCCAAAATAAATGGGGAAGCCGCAAATCTGGAAAATATGGTCCCAATAGTTTGGTCTGGAGAGCACTCTAAAGTTTGGACCTCTTAATGTTAATTTTACTTTTTGAATAGTTTTTCAGAAATTGAATTTCTCAGATCAGAAAAAGGTCAGATATTTAAAACTCAATTCCTCAGGAACTATTCGCCTGAGTTTTCCTAAATTTTGCACTTTGCCTTGCAAAATTATGAGCGTTAAAATGATACAAAAAATTGCGTACCTTACAATTCAAATTTTTTTTCGAACCATTACTAAATAAAATAATAAAAAATTATAAATATTTATTTAAAGTTATTTTTTACAAGGAATTATCTTTGGATAAACGAATTTTATAATTGTGCGCAAAAATATTCTCGATTCGCTTAAAAAGTTCTCGAGATATAGCGAAATACGCAAGAAGTAAAATTAGCATTAAGGGGTTTAGTTTTCGGGGGGTTCTCCTAACCAAACTATTGGGACCATACTTCTCAGATCGCGGCTATCACCTATATTTTGGGAGTAAAAAATCGGAATCCATCGAAACAAAGATATATTTATTCAGAGAAAGTTCAGTTTTGCGCCTGATTTCGTAAAAATATCGTCTGCACTTATTAATTAGCATATTTGAGGTCACCCCCTCGAGCCATTAAGATTGAGTCTAAGAACGTGAAGATCCAATCATTAAATCAAAAGTTATTCGGGGTCTTTTTTTTCTCTTTTTTTTTTTTTTTTCCTTTTTTGGCGCACGGTATACGTTTTGAATTCATACTATTTCAATCGCAAAACAATAAACATTTGATATGCCTTAGATTTTTCAATATGGATTGACATGAATCAAAAACTTTCAAATAATTAAATTTTCTATTTCTAACAGAAGAACTTCTTAAATAAACTTGCTAAACATTTTTTCTTTTCAAAAAAACAACAATTGAATCAAAAACTTAAGAAGTTCTTTCCTCTTCTGCTTCTTAGGTAAAAAAAAATTCTTTCGAGTTTTTTCATGAAACCTGAATAGTTGCATTGCCATCTAGTGACAATCCTAACAAAGTGAAATTCATTTATCTTCATTTCCATTAAAAAGTAAAATATTGAAAATATTTTAGCCTTCAAACACGCTGCTATAAAATTTGTTATTGTTTTTTGGAAGCACACTACTCTAATGGATTATTACTTTCTCAATAAATATTCACATTTTAAAGAAAATGAAAATTATCTGTTTATGAAATATTTTATCAGCAGCAATAACCTCTTTGCCTGAACCGACAGACTAAAAATATGAGTCACACTGCCATCTAGTGACGATCGTAAAAAAGTAAAACTCTTTAAAATTAAACCTTCATTTTCTTTTAAACATAAAAAAAAAAGAATATACTATTTTATTCGTTTACATTAGATGAAATGTAAAACCATTTTCTGAAATGCATTCTAATAGGACATTTTTTTAATAAACATTTTACAGAAATTGGAAATTATCTATTTATATAGTTGATTTTTTTCTAGATTAAGATCGATACAATTTTTAGTTCTTAAATAGTAATTTTTTCTTGTGAAAGTTCTAAAAGTAGTAAAATTAAAATTCACATTGGATTTAGTAAAGGCCTTTGTTTCATCATATAATATTAATGTTATTAGTTTATTTTTTGTCTATGTTTTGAACAAGTTTTGCTGTTAAGGTGTTGTAACTGGATAAAAATCGGTAATTTTCACAAAAATTTTCGACTTTTTTTTTCTTCTTTTTTAGCATTTGAACTTTCGTTCATTAGCTTTCTGAATCTCTGTTGTTGTTTTTTTTCCTCCTGTCTTAAAAATCGAAGTCAAATTTGTTTTTTCGCATGCTGAGAGGCAAAACAGAATTGCAATTACATACTTTAAATACATTTTCAGAAAAATGTTGATTTTGAGAAAATCTCTTTACGCGAACACACATTACAAAAAAGTTTATTATAGAATTCTTTGAAACTTTGAATGTTGATTTTATATAATGTTAGCTAAGATCTAAGTGTGAATTTATTATTTCTATCACACTTTAAATAAGAATGGAATTCAATATGGAATAAAATAAATTTTGTTCAATTGTATATTTGAAATCTTATAAAGATAACAGATAACTATATTATTAATTAAAAAAAGAAATTATTTTTATATTTATGCATTACAATTTTGTTATAGAGTTGTTAGAAAAATAGTAGTTTTTATGTTTGAATTTGCCCTTATTTTGAAAAAAATATTTTACAAATTTTTAAAGTTTACTTCTAATTTGTAATTTTAGGACCCCTACTTACCGAAAATAAAATTAAAATTTTAATTAAGATTGTAAAATAAGACTTTCTAAAAATATTGCGAACCTGGTCGGATACCTTAAACTTAATGTCAAATTCAAAAGTGTGTAAAAGGATTTTATATTACAGAAAACTTTTTTTTTTCCCTTTATGAATTCTTTTAGATGGCTGAAATAGCAAAGGTGTAAAAATATTTTGAAAAGAAAACTCCGATTTTAATACTCGAGACATCAATAAAATGGCTGCAAAATAACTTAAAAACAGAAATGAATGTCTACTAGATAATTTTTTACTTCCAAACATTTTCCTATTTAAAAAAAAAAAATAATAATAAAATTTTTGAGAGAGCGGAATATGTTCGTTAAAGGAAGATGTCCGGTAAAGAGAAGAACATGCAAATTCAAAAATATAACGCTGAAAACTATTTCAACTAAATAAATATGTAGTTAAATTAATACAAAATTAGAAATCTGGAATTACATTGATTTTTATTTAAGATTACTAAAATTATAATGAATGAAATTGAAAGATAACTGTGGAAAAATACGATATATGTGTATTACTCTTATATTAAATTTACTTTCATCAAGTGAATAAATGCAATATGTTTTCATTACTTGGTTTGCAAACTCAAAGCATTTAATTAAAGTATAATGTACGACAATAGCTAACAAAGCATATTTATTATTTTCTTACAAATGACAAATTAATTATTATAATGCTATTAGTAGTTTAAACATTATTAAAGATTAATTTCCGAGTAAATAAAAACGCATGTTAAAACCGAGACAATTGTTTAAACAGAATTTTTAAAGGCGGTTTCGATTTTTTTTTTAATATTTTTTGCTTTTTAACTCATCAAAATATCATCTAAAAACATTTAACAACATTTTCAGTATAATTTGATTTACGTTTACATTAAAATAAGCCTGTATGAATAAAATTGTCCATCGGAAACTTTAAACTAAATATTAACTAGAAAGCATGTTCATTACTCGTTTAACGAATAAATTTAATTTCCAAGCAATCTGGTTAAAGTTCTCTTAACGTCCGTCAACCATAAAAGGGTTTTCGTGCTTTTTTTTTTTTTTTTTTCTTTTTTCTTTTTTTTTTTCCTGCCATGCAGCTCTACGACCCGTCAGTTTCACAGAAAAGGTTTTTTATCAAAGCTAATTTGTCTCTCGTTTGTTGCTTACTCTACTTACTCTTTTGGGAGCTCAGAATTACTAGAATATTCAGATAAAATCGTAATATTATGCACAGCAAAATCTCTATATGAATCTTCTCTTTGACATTGGTTATAAGATAAAATTCTTTATTGAGTATCGAAAAGTTTGATAGATACGTAATAACTCGTTACACGTAAATTATGTTTATAGTTGTCAGATGATTACAAATTGAACCTTGATAGTTAAAACGTTTTCCCTTTAATATATCGTCTTTTTATTAAAACATTCTTAAAATATCTTACACGTTAATACATGCTATTGAAAATTTAAGTAAATCAAATGAAAAATTGATTAATTAACTTCACTATTAGCAGATGTATCCACATCGTAGCAAAGTTTTATTTTGAGTGAAGTTTCCGATCAGCCTTCCCGAAAATTCTTATTATTTTAATTTAGTTAAAAAAAAATCTAAAAATAAAAACGTGTTTTTCTTTATATTAGCATGCAACAAATTTCCTTAGAACTATATCTCAGAAAATATTTATTCAATAGAAAATTGTACCCGATTTTAATATTGTTTTGCATAAATATTATAATACTCGGCCGGGTCTTAAAAAAAATCAGTTTTTACCGGGTATCGCTTGCAAAGCTGAAATATTTTCTTTTTTTTTTAATAACGGCAGGCACTGAACTTTCGTTCTTCGCCTTAGAAGATAACGGAAGTGTTGCTCATTTAACGTTGCTCAGTGGGCACCTTTGAACCAAAGTCACGGAGGCGAGCAACATTACCCACGCCACACTGCCACAAATACCCGTTCATAGGGTGGGCTACATTCATATACATTCACACATCAGAAGACAACACAGAGGGAGAGAGAAACATCCATACCCAGAGCGGGATTCGAACCCGCAGCCATTGGCTTCGCAGTCAGGCAAGCTAAGCACTCGGCCACCTGGCCCATTGCAAGGCTGAAATATGCCATCTGGGAAGAAGACCAGATCCATGTCTTGAACATCCCTCCTTCCCTCTCCTCTTCTATTCGGTTGTATGGTTATAGGGAATGTATTACCATATTTTGCCCTTACATAATACATATTTTTCGCATTTAATTTTCAACAAAAATTTATAAAATTTCCACGGCGCTTTCTTTAAGAGCTATGTTAAATATAGTTTTGTGTTCCATATAATTTCCTAATTTGAAAATCAGGACAGAAACTAATGTATTACCTTCTCCAATGACTATCCACTATAGTTGGGCAAAACGAATCATCTAAGCAGTGGCTTACCCAGAATAGGGCTTTCCATTTTTAAACTTCCCTAGAAACTATAAGTATTTTTTTTTCTTTTTTTTTTTTTTCTGAAATTTATTCATACGAAAAATGACCTTAAGAACTAATTTTTACTTTTATTTCAAAACAGAAGTGAAGTATTCTTTCTTTTTGAGCAAATTTTGAGAAGAATGATTAAAAAATGAATTTAGTGGACAATTTGAGAAAAATCAAAATTGGTGCACCATTAAAGATATTTTTTGCGAAACCCATTTACAAAAAGCGATTTTCAAGAATTTTTTTTTAAATTTTTTTATGATGCCTTAGTTTATAAAGTATTCAAATCGTTAATAATTTAAAGAAATAAATCTGGTATTCAAATAACTAAGCCGCGCACTGACGGACAATAAGGAATAATATTCCTGCAGACATCAAATGAACAACCTTTTTATGGATACATTTTTAAATAATGCCAAATTCAAAGAATTTACTATAGCAATTTCAATTATTAATAACGGCCAAAAATAGTGATAAAATAATATCCTTGAAAAGTTTTTATGATTTAGATCAAAATATTACGGATGAGTTTATTTTGAGGAGCCAATTTTTGGCATGCTCTGATAACAAATCAGTGAGTGCAATCGACACTCTTTACCTCTGTAATAATTCACTATTCTCGAGAATATTCACCTTAATGATAATAATGGCTACATTGCAAGTTATAACATGTATCAAAAAACAGTCATTTTTCATATTCAAGATTTTAAAATCCTACTTAGAAAACTCCATTTCACTAAACACGTTAAACGGCCTAGCTCTCGTGTACAGTGCGAAAATAAGATGGGGGAAGAAACCAGAACTTTCTTAAATAAATTTCGATCTAATGATCGGATTTTTTAAGAAAAGCCAAAAAAGCTTACTTTTATTATTTAAATTCATAATAGTAGAAAAGTTTTGAATTGTTAGGTACACAAATTTTTAAATCATTTCAAAGAATGTAATTTTGTGAGGCAAAATTTACGCGAAATCGGTCAAATAATTCCTGAGATATTGAATTTTAAAAAAATCGCATCGTTAAAATTTGATTTTCAGAAACCTTTCGACCAATTTAGTTCAAATTTCATACTTTGCCATGTAAAATTAAATTCTTAAAAATAATTTATGAAAAATAATAATAATAAATAGTTATTGAAAATTATTTTATTCGTGGAATTATCTTTGGATAAACTAATTTTATAATTGTGTGCAAAAAAATTTCGATTCGCTTAAAAAGTTCTCAAGATATGGCGAAATACGCAAAAAGAAAAATTAACATTAAGGAGTCCGAACTTTCGACAGCTCTCCTGACCAAAATATCGGGACCATATTTTCCAGATTGTGACTACTTAAAATATCGTAACATAAAATATCATAATTAATTAGCATGTTTGAGACCGCCACTATGAACCACTAAGTTTTAGTCTTAGTACATGGAAAATCTGATCATTAGATCAAAAGTTATTCAAAGCGTTCCATATTACTAAAAAAAAAAAATTCTGATGTATTCTGAATTTACTTAATCAAAAAATAAAAAATGGACTTAAGTTAAAAACTGAAGTATGAAATTTTTTCTTTATTTTTACTCAATCCATATATTTTGTACTTAATCAATGTAAATTAATGAACAATTTATTTGTTGCGTAATAAATTTATTTTATTGATGAAAAATAATTATCAGTTTAAGGACAATTTTTTAATTTATTACAATAATAGTATTTTTTTTATATTATTTTATAACCGTCGTTGAACAGCCGACCCATTTTCATGGGTTTACGACTACTTACGTTCAACTCCGTAGCCTTGTAATTTTGAACCAATCCAGAAGACAAGGAAACTCCTGGATCAGTACCCCCAGAGGTATTGCTTTGTTGTGGGAACATGGAGGACTTTGAGACTCGACAGATTTAACGTGCATCGGTCACCATTTACTACACGGGGAGTCTTCGGCCGGCGAGGATCGAACCCACGACCTCTTGGATATGGGCCCAGTGCCCTACCGACCAGGCTATCCAATAATAATATTGAAAATATTTTAGAGTTCAACATTCATGTAAAGTGAAACTAAGATTATTAATTTTAAAAACCCTATAGAATGATTTTCTGTGTGCGCCATAAGTAATTCGAGTCAATAGAATCAGTTCACCTAGGCGATTCGAATCACTTAGTGATTCGAATCATTTACTAATTCGAATTAGTGAGTAGTTTGATAAAGAAATCAGTAAAAATTATATAAATTTTATTTATCTATAATGGAAAGGACTTATTATTTCTTAAAATTTTCTTCGACAATATATATAAGCCTCAATATCACTTTGTCTTTTATAAAAAAGCCTAATTATAATTATTCCTCGCATTTCCCTTTTTTTTTTTTTTTTTTTTTGTTAGACTCAAAATTATTTTTTTTTCAATTCACGACACGAATAAGAAGCAAAAAATTTAACTTTCTAATTACATATTAATAGTTGATTCACTGTAATTTATTACTTAATAAGCCTAATTATAGAAAATCATAAGTGTTATGAAAAATGTATTAGTAAAAAATGTACATTTGTAAATCCCAATCAATTTGCGTTTCTTATTCATTTAAAAAATGCATTTAATTTCCAAACAGTTTGGCTTAAGTTCTCTTAACGTCGGAAAGGATTTTCGTGTTTTTTCTTCATTTAAAAGTGCCTATAAATATTAAGAATATTCGGGATTTTATTCTATTTATTTTGATAATTTTTTGATGCAGTTTCATGTAAAAATATCCAATTTCTTTCTTATCCTCTGGCTATGAAAATTGATCTCTTAACTGTACTTGTTCATCATAAAGTTTGTGTTTCGAGCAGTGTTGCATAAATTTTACTTAAATATTCATATAATGTAAAAGTAAAGGGTTACAATCAATTATGCTATTGTAATCGCGTGGCTCTTAAGGGTGAAGACAGTGGCTGATCCAGCGGGGGGGGGGTCATAGGGGTCATGACCCCCCTCCCAAAATTGAAAAAAAAATAAAAAAAATATTTTTTTTAATAGTTTACAAAAGAAATAAAAGATTTTAAAAATTATTTAAGAGGGCATATACACCTAGGCAGGTCGGAAAAATCGATTTTTTTTTTCCAAAGTCAAAGCCAACATTTGCCAAAGTTTCTAAAAAACGCATTACATTTATTATTTAGAGATGTTGAATTCTTGAATTATTTATGTATTGTTCTATTGTTCATTGTGAAAAAAATAAATGAGAAGACTAGCAATAAAAACCCGTTTTTTTTTTAAATATTTTTTTAAAAAAATTTTATAAAGAAATTAATTGAGGGGGGGGGCAAATCTGAGTCTATGACTTCCCCCCAGGAAAAATTTCTGGATCCGCACCTGGGTGAAGAGCTAGGTGTATCAGTAATGAGATTTTATAGATAGTGGGGTTTGTAGTAGTGATTTAATTCGGTTGTGTATACAGTGTGGAAAGTCTGAATAGCGGGAAATGATCTAATGTGGTGGATGACACTTCTGCATTTCATTAGATTAAGGAAATGAAGATTTGGGGAGCGTGTTATTAGATAAATTGTGTTTAGTCAAGTGACACTTGATAACGAGAATTCACATGAGGAAAATATGATTTTTCTTTGCAAAAACTGGCTTCACAATTCAAAAATATTATTCAATCCTATGCTATGGATATCATAATTGCTTTAAACATGAGTTTAGATTATTTACAGTGAAGTCCTCCCTTATTGTTTTTGTTACTTGCATTTATTTTAAGAGCAAAAGCATTAAAATTACTGATATGAAACATTAAGGGTATTAAGAATTGGTTAGAGTTGAATCTTAACTTCAATTATTTTCTCACGTGCAAGGTGTTCATTGATCATTGCCTTTAATGTAAATTTTTAGAATCTTAGACAAAATGAAATTTATAAAAAGGTTTCATAGATAATGGGTCACAATTCAAAACTAGTTTGATTACCAGGAGATAAAGAGAAGGGGATTAGTTGAAAGGTACTTATTCGAAGCATCTCCAAGTTATATCAGGTAATCAAACTGATTTTGATATTTTTTATCCCGACCATCTCACTGTAGATTTGGTAGATTTTAATAACTTTTTTTATGTCCTCAGTCAAATATTAATTTGAAACTTCTGACGTATTTCCTTTTTTTACATAGATTCTAAAAATATAAATTAAGGGTGGTGATTACGGAACATCCTGTATATACGCTTATAAATTTTAAAGTTCGATATCATAACTGCACTTTTAAAATAAATGAAAATAATAAAAGCCTACCATTAGGAGACTAAGGAAAGGAGAAGGAGACTACTATTAGGAAATTTTCATAAAATCCTTTTTTTACCCACATAACTTAACAGAAAACATAGAATATTATCCGAAAAAAAGAGGGGAATGTATAGCACTTCTTTAATTTTCATCTGGTTTACTTAAATATATAACAGCACATACAGTATGTACTTTAACATAGTATGTATTTTTATTATTAAGTACTTTTAAGTTATTATGTTATGTAAATTATTATAATGTATATTAGTATGTAATTTTAAAATCCTTTTCAAAAATCATAATAAAAAAGTATACTCATTATTGAGAGTGAAAATTGGTACTTGATCAAGGAAAGAATAAAAGCCTACAAATTATTGTAAAAGAAGTGCATGCATCAAAATAAGTTTAAATGAAGGTTGATGCTAGAAAGTGTTTCTAAAAATCATCTTTCATCTCTATTTTTCTTAACTCAAACAAACTAGCCTTGATGCTTATTACCCCAACTTTCTTGCTCTCTAATTTGTTTGATTTCGATGAAGATTTTGTTTTATCCTTTGTTTAATATTAGTTTCAGGTAACTAATGGGCATTTTTCTTTTCATTTTCGTAAAGATTCTATTAATTTATATTAAGTGCACTCTTAACGGAACAACCTGCATCCAATCAATAAAGTATCTGTTGAACATAAAAAATTTTATATGGTATTTACCTCTTTTAATTAATTAAGTGGTAAAAATCTGTGTTTTGAAAATGCGCCTTCAAAGTCAAATTTTATCAATTTAATTTTGCAAAGATTATAAACGAGTTTATAAAGGTAAAATTTTGAATTATGAAAAAGATAAAACGAAAATTATTTTAAGAAACTTTCACATTAGTGTTACATTTTTAAGAATTTAACTTAAATTATACGATTTCCGATTAAAAAAAAATAATAAAATTTAACACTATAGTTATTATAATGATAAAATATTTAATATTTGAAGACATAACCTTATATTATGGGAAATAACAAAAAAAATATATATATTTTCTATTTATGAATGAAAAATAATAAGAAAGATGCTAATATTTTACACAAACTTAAAATTCCCATCCTCGACAAAAAGTAGGCTAAGTAATTAAAGTATACTCTTTTCTGAGTATTTAATAAAAAAAAATAAAAAAGTAATAGTGATAAAAAAGTAAAAGTGATAAATAAAAGAAGTTACTAAGTAAAATTAAATTAATAAATTAAAATCTTGATATTATAAAATCTATTCAAATATTTTTTCAGATATAGTTTCTGCATTTTAAACGTTAAAATGAAATAAAATCCAGTAAATTTTACATCCAGGCATATTTTCTTTCTTAACCTATTTTATTAGATGTCAGATTTCTCAATATAATTTATCAAAAAAGGTTTTTTAAGCTTTCTAATGCTCATTTGTAGCATAAGTCACGTAGTCAGGGCAGTTTTGTTTACATAAGGGATTCTAAGAGTTGGAAACCTGTAGTTCGTAAACAAATTTCTTATTTATGCCATATTCTTCGTAGATTGGGACATATATCACACTCCTGATATTGCAAATGCTCTAGCTGCTGCTTTCTCTGAAATCTCTAGCGCTTCAAATTATAAAGAACCTTTCGCCACGTTTAAGAAAAATATCGAAAAAATTAAATTGACGCCAAAAGACGACACAGATTGTAATTATAACCGGCCATTTGCAATAAATGAACTCCAATATGTTCTAAAAAACACTCATCCTTCAACACCTGGACCAGATGAAATCCATTATTCAATGCTGCAAAACCTGAAGGATAGGGCTTTAGCGCTTCTACTTCAATTATATAATCGTATCTGGACAGAAAGAGTTTTTCCACAGACCTGGTCAACAGCATATGTTATCTCTATTTTGAAACATGTCAAGAATTCCGAAGAAACCACAAGCTACAGACCAATAGCCTTAACTGTCTTTGTAAATTTTTTGAAAAGATGGTAAATAAACGTTTAGTGTTTTTACTTGAATCGCGAAATCAATTATCTCCTTATCAAAGCGGTTTTCGTATGGGTCGCAGTACCAATGATAATTTACTGAAACTTGAAACCGACATCCGTCACAGCTTTCTCATAAATCAACACTTGGTTTCAATATTCTTTGACGTGGAAAAAGCATATGACAGGACGTGGCGATATGGAATCTTGCGAGATTCAACCAATTGTGACATTGGTGGAAATTTATCTTATTTTATCAAGCCAGGACATTTAGAGTTAAAATTAGTTCAACTTTATCAGATGTTTTTCCCCAGGAGCAGGGTGTTCCTCAGGGAAGCGTTTTAAGTGTGACACTTTTCATTTTGAAAATTAACGAAATTTTAAATCTACTTCCCCCGACTGTCTATGGCGAGCTGTTTGAAGACGATTTTAGAATTTCATGCCGATCTGTCAGTATGTCACTCATTGAACGACAACTACAAATAGCTGTGAATAAAATTTTAAAATGGACTAATGAAAACGGTTTTACAATCACGCCGCAAAAAACTCATTGTGTACATTTCTGCCGCAAACGCGGTATTCATCCACATCCTGAAATAACTCTGAATAATTATGTTATTCCTGTTTTAGCAGAAACCAAGTTTCTGGGAATGATTTTCGACCAAAAATTGACATTCAAGCTGCACATATATTATACTAAAAGAAAATGCTCTCAATCACTTAACATTCTTAAGGTCTTCACAAACTGCTCATGGGGGGCTGACATGGACGCAATGCTTAAAATATATCGCGCCGTAATCCGTTCCAAACTTGACTATGGTATTTATGTATGCTCATCAGCCCGTCAATCTGTATTAAAATAACTGGATACCATCCATCATCAAGGACTAAGAATTTCATCGGGTGCATTTAGGACTTCTCCAATTGAGAATCTTTATGTTTTATGTTCGGAACCGTCTCTGCATTTTCGTCGTTACAAGTTATCTCTGGACTATTATTTTAAAATAAAAGCGAGCCCTCTTCATCTACTCTACCCTCTTTCCCATATGCCAATAGTCCCAGTTGCCAATTAGCCTAATTCATATGAAGAAGTCGGGTGCCCGCTGCAGCGGGCAGGTACTTCAACGAAGACCAGATCAAGTCAAATCAAGTCCACTCCATTCTTGTGTTTGCCCTCCACAACTTGTTACTCACTTCTCTTCACGTCCATCTTACATTCCTTCATTTGGAATTAGAATCACCAACATTTTATGTGAACTTAACGTTTTAAATTTTGAGGTTTTTACTAGCACTGACGCTGTCCCACCATGGGTTAACCTTACAACTTGAGTTTCAAACGTTTTTAGTAATATGAAAAATTCCGAGACGAACCCAACAGTTTTTAGCCAAAGATTTTACGAACATCGTCATCAATACATGGATTTTACACCTATGCATACAGATGGATCGAAACATAATAACCATGTTTGTTGTGTTGTTTGCGAAAGTTCTAATATTTCTGAAAAATTTCTTCATGAAACTTCAATTTTCACCACAAAACGCTATGCTATTTTGCTAGCGCTTAATTTATCTCAGACCAAACTAAACATAAATGGATAATTTATACTGACTCTCGTAGCTTTATATCTAGTGTTCCGTAGGCAGGAAAAAATACTATAATTCAAAAACACTTTACGCAATTGCAAGTCCGAGGTTTCAACATATATTTTTGTTGGATACCTTCGCATGTCGGCATTCTTGGAAATGACCGTGCTGATATCATAGCTAAAACTACTCATAACTTAAGCAGTAATCTCTTGACATGTTTGGATCGTAAAGACATTTGTACATCTTCAATTCATCAGGCCTGGAAAAATCATTGGAATACGCAAAATAATAATAAATTACATGAAATTTATCCTAATCTTGAAATTAATTAACTGCTGATCGCAAGACCCAGACTTTAATTCACCACTATGCCATCTTACAAAAAAATATTTCTGCAAGAGAATCTCTGTGATGGATCTGTTCTAAGGATGCTAATTTGGATTTTCAAGACAAAGCAATTAGTTTTTAAATATTCATATAGAAATTTTGTTACCAGTTTTTTAGTTTCTTGAGGACGATGTTCAGCTTAGATGTGAGCATTTAAAATAGTTCTTTCATACAATCATTCATATGCAGAAAACATTTTAAATTTTTTTCTTCATAATTTTGCAGTGATTTTCTGTCTTTACACCATCATATTTTGGTCTATGGATGATTATTAATATACAGCATTATCATTTGTTATTAAATTTTGTCTTATGATACAAAATGAAATTTGTGGAAACTCTTTATTCAAAGCTTTCTTTCAAAATTTACAACAACAAAAAAAGTTAGAAAATTGTTTGAAACTTTTCTAGTTTTTAAGATATTCCAATGGAACCCTTTTCATCACTAACCATACATGAATTCATTACAAAATCATACAGGAAAAAATTTTGGAATGTAATTTATCACCTAAGCTACGGCTTCAAATGCAAATGTACACTCATGAAACATTGATGTTATTTTAATGGAACATATTTTCTATGTAATTTTCAATGTACTTTATATTTTAGAAGAAATAAAAGAGTACTAAATGCTTAAAAAAATTGCAGACATTTTAAAACACATATTCCTAGAATTTTTTTATTAAATATCCACTATTGAGAAAAACGAAATTGAAATTAAAAAAACTAATTGCTAAAAAATTATTTTGAACAACAAAATGCCTCATGTAAACATGAATAAATTTTTAAACTGTTTTCCCCCCAAAGGTATGTAAATGCACCATTTCAATAAATATTTTTAATAGCCCTGACATACATTTTTCACTTATTTTTTCTGCTTTTTTAAGGGTTCTGAAAACATCCATAAAATATTAGTAATTCAATTGGCGTAAATACTTTCTGTAGAAAAATTTTCAAACTACCAGTTTTTTAACTTTCACAGTTATTGACAAATTCAACTTTCGGAAAATGTGTAATTTTTCCACTTGAGATTAATCATATGTTTTTATAATGGATTTAAATTGAGAGTTTTGTAAATGAAATTTAAATAAATAATAATAATAAATGTCACAAAAAATTAAGAATTCAAAAATATGATTAGTTCACTGATTTAATCAATGGTACATATACACACCATTTATTTCTTAAATAAGGTATCAATTAAAATATTCACTAAATATTTTTTTATTTATTCAAAACTTCACCAAAAAGGGAAAATTTAATTTTTATTTCTTTCAATGCTAATTATTCGCAAATTATTTTCTAAATGAATTTCTGTTCCTAATTGGAATACCCTAGTTTCAGTTCAAAATTAAAAATATTTTGTAAGTGTGAATGCATGATTTTTAATAATTCCAATAACTTTTAAGTTAAAGAAAAAAATATTGATACAGCTGGTATAATAGTATAAAAAGTTACATGCTTTTTTTAATAATGAATAACATAAAGACAAATTGTTAATAGACAATCATTTCTAAAAATAATTGAAATTTAATATTTTTTAAAAACAAAATAAGGAAACAAAACATTTAAAAAAAAAAGGAGATATCTTTATTAGCAACAATGCCATTTAACAAAGATTTTATAATAACTATATCAAATTATGAGATTATCTGGTAAGGCTTTATAATAGCAAAAAATATATACAATATCGTAATAGTAATATAAGACATAAGAAAATAAATATTACTAATTTTTTAAAAACATTGCATCAAAAGGTTATGATATTTCTAACCATAGCAAAAGGATTTTTAATGAAGCACACAATTTAAAAATCACAGTATAAGAAACAATTGTGATTTAACATATACAAAATAAAAATTATGCAATTTAACAAAAGAAGTTTCAGAAATAATAATAAAAAACATTTATTCTCAGTCAAGTAATAAAAATTTTGCAAAAGTATAAGCAACAATGTATATCATGAAATTTAAAGATTAAATGAATCAATCACTCCACATCAACTGAAGTGAATTAAGCTGAAGACATAGCAAAATATTTATTCAAAATGAAGAATGTACTAGTAATAGCAGTTTGGCTTTTCCAGAGTTCATAGTTGAATGATATGAAGCATTAATATATTTCACTTTCTACTGGAAAAAAAATAAATAATTACAAAAAAATTTAAATATCAATTTCATAATCTCAAGGTGCTCTTAACTTTTAGTTATTTGACTTAGAAATAAAGGCAATGTGCTTAAAATAGTTTAACATAATAACATGGAACAGGACTCCAGCTTGATGAATATAACAGTCATACAATCAGTCAGCTATAACTCAAAGAATGATAATTATAATATTACTAAAATTTAATTTTTAATAAGGTCCTGGCTCTTTTCTCGGCAATTTCACCATAACTTTTCTTGATTATTCAATTTTTAATTTCTTTAATAGGATTTTATATTTTATTAAAGCTAAAATAAATTTTTTTTAAAGACAAAAATAAATAAAAATAAATTTTAACTATCTGTAACAATTTCTTGTCTTTTTTTCAAGCAATCTGTGCACAAAAAAAACCCAACTGTAAAGAATGAATAAAATTGTGTTGTAGTCTGAACTCTGCACAGTAAAATTTGAAAATTTAGGGATTTAATGTGGTGTGGGCAATCAAATTCAACTCATTCAATTCAAAGGCACTGAATTCTAATTATTAGCTAATAAAACTTGTGCACATTTTTTTTTTTTTTTTTTTTTTTTTTTTTTTTTTTTTTTTTTTGCTGAAGATGTCTTAACAACAGGTAAAAACTTAGTTTGGAATTGAAAACTAATTTTTTTAATGATGAGTTAATCTCATGATATAAGAAGAAACATATAGTATAGAATCCCTTCCTCAAATACTATTTTGATGATACCAAGCGAAATAAAAATAACATTAAATTACATGCATCTAGAAAACCACTGTTAAAAGATAGTCGTCAATATTTTAAGCCAGACTTCTGATAGATTGAACTTTTGTTAAGTAATATCATTTTTGTCCAATGAAATTCATAAATTACTTCAGATTACAAATACTGTGAAATTAAAAAATTTAAAAGTCACATATTAATTTAAAGACATTTTTAAAGGTGCTTTCCTTTATCCAAAAAAAAAAAAAAAGGTTTATAGTGAATACTATTTGAGACACATGAAATCAAAAGAATGCCAGAGAGTGCTTGAGAATCAGAGAAATATTTTTTAGATCATTTTCTTAAATGTAAATTCTTAAAAAAATGGAACACCCTAAATATACTATTAAATTATGAGAATTTTGCATACTAACAGCAAGAAAGGCAAACCTTAAATATTCTAATTAATCAGTGCAGAAGATAATTTAAGCACATACATATTTTTTTTTGTGTGTGTTCCGATTTTTGTTTTTTCAGGGAAATCTAAAATCTCGTCAGGAAATATGGTCAGGAAAATAGTTCAAAGTTTAATGCTCCATTTTTTTTTTTTTTTTTTTTTTTGCAGACTCTTTTAAATTAAATGTAACCATTTAAAAAATACCTTATATAAAGACTATTTTATCAAAAAAGTATTTTAATAGTTATTTATAATTTCTTCATTTTTTTAATTACAAAAAATTATGATGAAGTATTTTAAGAGGAAAAGTAAAATATTTCAATTGAAAGAATATATATAAACCAATGTTTAGATATCTTTAAAAAATGTAAATTTAATTGATAAAATTTAATATTTAAAAATTATAATTTTTTAATTTAAATTTCTCAAAAACTATCTGACCAATTCCAAACTATATACTGGATTTTGTCAAATATATTTTATGCTATATTTCTCAATATTTGATGTTATATTTCTCAAATAGATTTAAAATTTTCATCATAAAAATGAAATTTACTTAAATATTATTAAATCAAAAAAATATAATAACTATTTTTTTGCCTGTAATCCTTTTTTGGTAAGGCAAGTTTCTTATATGTACAGTGCTCAAAATAAAAAAAGAATCACCCTTAATAACTTTTGATGTAATGATTGAATCTTAACATTCTAGGATTTATTCTTAATGATTCGAGGGAATAAACTCAAATATGTTAATTAATTAGTGTAGACAATGCTTTAAGTTACAAAATCAAACACAAATATGTACTTTCTCTGAATAAACATACCTTTTCTTAGATGGGTTCCTATTTCTAACTCCAAAAACATTGGGAGTAGCCGCATTCTGGGATACATGGTTCCAATAGCTTGGTCAGAAGAGTTGTTCAAAGTTTGGTACCCTTAATGTTAATTTAACTTTTTGCATATTCCGCCATATCTCAAGAAATTTTTAAGTGAAATAAAACATTTTTGCACACAATTATAAAATTTGCTTATCCAAAGATAATATAACGCAAAATTTAACTTTTAATAAATATTTATTATTTGTTATTATTTTATTTAATATTAGTCCAAAATTTTTTAAATTGTAAGGCACACAATTTTTTACATTATTTTAAATATTATTTTACAAGGCAAAATGCAAAATTTGTATGAATGGTTTCTGAGAAATCAAATTTCAAAAAAGTCGTATTTTAAAAATTCCTAAGGAACCATTTGACCAATTTTACTCAAATTTTGCATTTTGCCACATAAATTAATATACTTTAAAATTATGTAAAAAAAATTGTATATCTTACAATTCAAAAATTTTTCAACTATTATTTAAAATAATAAAAAATTTTGTTGTCGTAAGTCATTAAAGCAAGGGCCAAGAATATGACTTCTGCCACACCCATACATTACACCCGTTTGTAGGGCGGACTTATTCATACATCTATTCATTCATCCACAGATCGCAATTTTGACCTGATCCAGAGAATGATGAATTTCCAATTCAGTACCCCAAAAGGTATAATTTGTTATGGGAACATGGAGGACTTTGTGACCTGACAGATTTAACATGCACCAGGCACTACAAGGGGAGTCTTTAGCAAGCTGGATTCGAACTCCCGTTCTCACAAACGTGAGTCCAGCACCCTGCCAACCAGGCTATCCCGGTCATAATAAAAAATAATAAATATTTATTAAACGCTAATTTTTCCATGGATTTATCTTTATATAAACAAATTTTATATTCAGGAGCAAAAATTTCTCAAATCGCGTAAAAATTTCTAGAAATCCGGCAAAATACCCAAAAAGTAAAATTAACATTAAAGAGTAAAAACTTTGAACCATTCTTCTGACCAAACTATTGGGACCATATATCACAGAATGAAACTACCCCCCAATACCTTGGGGGTCAGAAATCTGAATCCAACAAAAAATAGATATGTTCATTCAGAGAAAGTACGTTTTTGTATCCAAATTTGTAACTTAAAATATTGTCTGCACTAACTAATTAACATATTTGAGGTCACCCCCTCAAATCATTAAGAATGAGACCTAGAAAATGCAGATCCCACCATTACAAAAAAAGTTATTAAGGGTGGTCCGTGTTTTATTTTGTGCACTGTACACTTTTATTTCACACATTAAATTCCAGAATTGAGGGAAAAAGTGAAAGGAGTAAAACTAACATTATTAGGCATAAATTTTCATATAGAATATTATGGCTCTTATTGTGACTATATCCTCAAGATTGTAGCTCCCTATCTTGGAGAGTAAAAATAAATCCAAAAAAGTTTGTTTATTGACAGAAAATATGATTTCATATTTAATTTTTAATTTAATTATCATCAACATTAATTTAATTCCTATCATTTGATTAAAACTTCTTTGTTTACAGTAAAAATATTAAATCAAAATTAATAAAAATAAAGACTGGCTGTCATAAAGTTTTCTACGAATTAAAATTATTCAATTTTAAAAAAAATTAAAAATGTCTTTCCAAAAAATCATTTTGATTTCAAAACAAGAAAATTCTTTAAATCAGATATGATTAGTTTTTGTTTTGAATAAATTTCTACAAAAATATGTGATCACGAACAATAATATAAACAATGCAATAATAAATTATGGAAAAAATAACGAAAATTAGTTTTCTTCTGTAAGAAAGAGGAGGAAACTAAATAGTCAATATTGTGTACTAATGTTCTGTATCAAATTAAATTCGTGTAATGTAATAGTTATAAAAACATTTTTCATATCGAACAAATAATGATAGTGAATGAAGATTCTTATTTTGTCTGAACCCCATTCAAGAAATATCAAACTTTTCATTACACAGTCATTGTTTGATACACACTTTAATAACTTTTATTTTCTATAAATTATATTAAACTATCAGGTCACATTTTATTATGCAAAATCAATTAATATAAAAGCCAAATATCAGATTTTAATAAAATTGAATAAATAATTGTGTGCCGCAAGGATGATTATCTTTCATTTTTTTAATAATTGAAGTCTTATTTTAATGGTCAATAGATATTTAATAATGCAATTACTCTATTTCATAACAATTATTCTTCAAAATTCTTCCAGATAATACTTTTGTTACATGATCTAAAGGGCCTTATGAGGTAGAACAAGGTACCCCAGCCTTGGAATACATTATAACCCTAGTTCAAGTTTTTTTAATTTTTCTTTTTTTAAATGATAATTTATAAAACTGTCCAACAGAACAAAAGAAAATCATGAATGGTGAGAAAAGTGCAATTTATCTTGCAGAGAAAAATAAAAGTACATGCATAATTTTTTAATGAAATTAAAAATAAATAAAAAGTGAACTAACTAACCTTGGTTCCTTCACATTATTATTTCAAATAATTTAGTATGTTAACATGCAAAGAATATATAATATGAAATTAAATAAAACAAATGTTAGTATGTTAGTCTATATCAACAAATGTCACATACTTACTGAAACATGGTCTTCACAACCATAATTAAAAACTCTTCATACGAGATTCTAATCACACCAGTCATGTCTGTATCATGTGCACGAAATGCAGCAGTCAAAGACTGGAAAACAAAACTCATTCTATAAATTATGCAATCTTTTCTCAATTGTAGAATAAGTGTAATTAAATTGACACTGTTTGCACATCTATTCTATTGCAACATCTGTAAGATTACTATTGAAATGAAATCAAGCTTAAATTAAAGAGCATGGTCGTAAGCATAAAATAAGGTAAAAATTTGCCTCAACTCTGCCCCTCAGGTAAGGATATGACCTCTCAAAGTTAAAATTCACTTAATATAAAAGTTTTAAAAAAAATTATAAAGGATGTTTATTTGTAGCTAAATGGTTAAGATATCCTATTCATCGTTGAGAGGTTTGTTCTATCCCAGCTAATGATGGTTTAAAATTTATATTTCTTAATGATGAAAAATGTATTAGTCCATTTAAAGTACAGATATTAAAAAAATTACTCATTAAAAATTAGTAACTATTTAAAAATGTATCAATTGATTTTAAATAGTGTTATTTTCATTAGCTAAATAATTTTTTAAACATAATAGTTATTAAGAAATTGATTCTACTGAAATTATAATAAAAAATTACTTCAAAAGATTGAAAAGATTTTTCAAATTTTTTTCTAATTTCCCTTTGATAATAATTTTCACTCTAATTATTTATTTATTTTTAAATGAAAATAAAGCTTTGCTCTCTTTAAAAAAAATATTACAGGATTTTATAAAATTTATAAATGTGTTTTCTTAATTTTTACTAATTTTAATCACAAGAAAAAAATTATTATTATTCAGAAGCTTAATTATTTTAACTATTATATTTTATAGAAAAAAATTTCAGAAAAAAATTACAATTAAAAGACAAATTTTGGAGGAAAAAAATGAAGTATTTCTATTCACAAGATAAAAGTAAACATTTCTAAATTTAAAAAATTAAAGATTTCACACTAAAACAAATAATTTGTTACTTTAAAATACTTTCTTAAAACAAATGAACAAAAATCATAAGTTTTTAGGATTCATAAGAAATTAAAATTAAAATCTGTAATCAGCTGAGACAGAACCGGCAGTCTCTCAACAACCAGTCAGATGTCTTAACCATTTTGCCTTAACTGCACAATTTGCACATCTTCTTAACCTTTTTTTTTACTTCAAAATTAAAAACCCGAACTTTAAAGGGTCATATCTATACCCTGTGGCTGCAGTTCCGTCTACTTTTTATCCTATTTTATGATTTCAAATTTTTTTTTAGATTGGTTTTATTTCCACAGGAATTTTACAGAAGTGTGTTTCTCTTATAAGGCTATCAAATTTGTTATACTAGAAAGAAAGAAATCTAAAAATAAATTAAAATGTTCTTAAACTTAATAATTAAATTAAAATAATGATTAATGATTTCTGATATTAAAGGGAAAAACTATAGGTTAACTAATATTATATGTTAGGAAAAATACTTTAATGACTAAGTACATTAAATAAACTTATCTATTGTCCTAATTTTTATAGAATATTTTTTAAACTTGATATTTTTTATTAATAGAGTGCATTTCTCATGATTTGAAATGCAAAGCTACTGAATTTAGTTTCTTTAGCATTGAAGCTTCATAGTAAAGACACTACAAAAAGTGTCAGCCTTATAATGAAATCCTTGTATCCCTGTATTTTTAAATTAATCAAAAAAATTACAACAAATCACAGAAATGCATATGCAAAAAAAAAAAAGCCAAGAAGATTTTTTTAAATTTTGAACCATTTTCTTTTAAAATCAATATAAAGAAAACATAGTGAGAACTATTTTACAGAATTCAAGTTGAACTGTAGTAGTGCAATGTCTGCTTATGGTGCAAAATTGTTTAAAAAAAAGAGCTTAATGTTCAAAATAAATTAAAATTCTTAAGTTCATCTATTTGAATAGTAAAATATATGAAATTATCACTAATATAAAAAACTAATTATTTTTGTGCTATTTACATACGTTAGAGCAACTCAAAAACAAAAACCTTTTGAGCATACATGAAATTCTAATTCATTTTATTTTTAATAAAAGACTAAGAAAGGAAAAAATTTGGCCTCATTGCAATTAGCAAGCTACAAAAAAAAGAGGCAAATAATAGTATTACTGCAAAAACAGCATTGTATAAGAATTTTGTAACAGGAAGAATTTTTTACAGAGTTATGGATTTATAATATATATTATATAGTTAATGACACTTACTATAACACATTTATATGGTTAATGATACTCTAGAAATGGAAAGGTGACCTGTTTGAAACAGGACCTTTAAAAATATTACAAGCAAATAAATATAGAAAGCAAATTTAACCCCAACAAATCATCCAAAAAAATGGCCATTTGGAGATATTTAATTACTTTTTTGGGCTTAATTTTATTTCAAAAATGGCAAGTGGTTTTTATTGAATATAAATTTTATGTATCAAGCAGCTAAAATTTAGCAAATAGAAAAAGCTGACCATTTGCTTAACTACACGTATGAGCCAAAATTTAACATTAAAATATTAATCTAAAATTTTTTATTAAAAATTCTTTTAATCCAAAATATTTAATAGTAAATGTTTCCTCTTAAAAGAAAAATACACAAATTGAATACAGATGTAAATAAATATATCCCTGGTCAATATAGATTTTTAGAATGATTTTTCTTACTAGAAACTATATAAATTTAAATTATTATGAAAGCGTGTTTTAATGATAAAAAATACATTCATTACTTTTCTCTTAAAGAGTTTTACTATTGTAAAAAAAAAAAATTTCTTACATTGTACTTATTTTTTGAAAAATGCAACAATAAATGTGTTTTTAACAATAAGATTAATAAATTTTCTATGCATATTGTTTACTTGAAAAATGTAATGTAATTTGAGGAGGTGAAATGCAAACTCATATAATGAATGTACAATATTATTTCTCAGCTCCTTAGTTTTGCAATTTTGCAGTGGGTCAAAGAAAAAATTAAGACGTTTTTCAAAACGAAAAAAAATCAGAACAAAAATCATGCCATTTTTTGGAACAGTAGACACACGCTAAACTATTTTCAAAAATTTCAAACGAAAAACTAAAAACAGGATCATTGGCTCCACATAAGTATAGTAAAGGAAACTTTTATTGCAAAAGAATAATAAAAATATGATTTAGAAAGTTAACTTTCTAAATTGTTTAAATAAGACAAATTTGGGTTTAGCTGCTTCTAGCGGTTTTCCGTTTTGACTTATTATTATTTTAAATGTTATTCTCCTTACTTGTCTTTTTCTTAATTTGCTTAAATCAGTTTCATTCTTTGATTGGATTAAAAATATGATGCAATTATTTGATTAAAATTATTTTATTAATTTTATTTTATTATTATTTTATTTTACTATTTATATTAAAATTATCTGTTCAGGACAGAAAGTTTTAACAGTTTCTTGCATAATTTAATTAAAGAAGCGTTGAAGAACTCATAATGGTTTGAGATTTTATATAGAAATTTTTACATTACTGCCTCATTAATAAAAATTACCAGAATCAATCAGTTAATACTTACTAATATCAACACTTAATTGAAAATCATAACCAAACTCAATTTCCTTAATTTTTTTAGTAGGGTCTTAATAATCTTGAGACGAAAACATAGTAAATATACTGCTTAACATTTTTGTACAAAAATTATTTAAGGAAGTTACCTTCAATTGAAGATTAAAAAATTCTATGATAAGATTACTGCATTGTATCGCTAATTTTTAAAATCTGACGAAAGAGATGAATCTATAATTTAAACTACAAAACTCTACTCCACAAGATTTGCTACTTCATTTGTTAATAATAATAAATATCCATATCACCCTTGAATTCAACACAATAAAAATTTAATAACAAGAAATAGTTTTCATAGAAAATAGGATGTTCCATAGACAGACAAAAAATGAGGCAAGCCATTATAACTACAAACCATGGGAGCATAATCTCAAAAACAAAGAAACAGATGATACAAAACTACTTTTAAAATAAATTATAAAATGCCAGACACCCAAACACTTAGTCATGATTGAGACCAACATTCACAATAAAATAAAATCATAAATAGATACTGACTTGTAATGTAACGCATGCTTGAATGTAGTCATCGAATGTGATAGAACTTGCACTAGCTCTGTCAAACTTTTGTATCAGAAGATCATAAAAAGTATCTGACAGCCTAAAGCCTAAAAATAAAATTATAAATCTAAAAAGGAATTTTTAATTTATCATAAATAATATTTTAATACACATTGAAAACATGGTAATTAAACATAAACATTAGATACAAAATATCCTTCTAGGTATTAAAAAATATTTTAAGTATTTAACTATCTGTGCTGTAAATTAAGTATTTTAATCAATATTAATGATACTTATCAAAGTGAATGTTCAATCAGTAATAAAATAAAATGAAATTTAAAAATAGTTTATAAATAAGAATTTTTTTCACTTCTTTTGTTACAACTTCTTCTTACCCAGCTCTCCAGCCCCTGGTGGGCTTCTGCTTTCTCTACAAGAAAATTTCCCAAGATTTATTTTCCAGTTTCTTATTTTCATTTTTTTCTTATTTTCATTTCATTTCCCCAACCTGATCTCACCATTTTAGCTTCCTTTTTCTTGTTATTATATAATTTTTCCTTCATGATTTTCTTAGACATGTCTGTTTCCTTCATACTTTCTATATATCATATCCACTATATTCTTTTAGTTTTGATGAATCTTTTTTCTTTATCTGTAATTCATTTTTCTATTTCATAGTTGCATCTTTTTCTTCTTGTGAAATCATTAATAGCTCCTTAAATTCTTCCAGTTATTCAACTTTCAAAATTTCTTAATATATTTTCATTTCTATTGGATATTCTGATACGCATGTTACGATTGGCCTTATTAGGGTTTTATATATCTCAGTTTCAAATTTTCTTGAAATTATTTACTTTTTAGTAATACTATTACATACGGAATTTTTTTTTAAAAAAGTGAAGAGAAAGAAAATTTATTTTCCCACAAAAGGGTGTTATTTTTAGAGCACAAAATGATTATTTAAATGTCTTAAGAATTTGCCTCATGTCTCCATTTATAAAACTACTTCAAACTATTTTAAGCATGCTTTTCATCATGGTCTCTTTGTATATTAATTTGCTAAGTACACATTTAAGCATAAATTAACACATATTAAATTGTGTCTATGAAAAGTTCAAGATTACTGAAAGATTGCTCAGGTTTAAATAGTTAAAAAGATTTTTTTATTAAAAATGAACAAATATTTGGTTCTATACCCAATAGACACCTAATATCCTAGTTGTAAGCTGACAGAAAAATTTTTGCTCTGTGGCTCTTCCAATTGAGTACTCTGAATGCAGTATTGAGGTACTCTGAATGCAGTATTGAGGAAAATATGACTTACTACTCTCAGGAGTACCCAATGCAAAACCGGTTAAGCTTTTGTATAATAGTCTATAAGTTAATAAAAATTTCAAAATCCAGTCTTGCTACTTTAGATTTAGGAATGCAATAAATAATATTTTAGCTAAATAAGGAATACCAAGTGACAAAATTATTTATTTTAACTGAATTATTAGCTTTTTGAGAAAACTTTTTCACTAAATGCATAAAGTTTTAAAGGATAACAAACCCATTGAACTTTATCTTCAGCCGTAGCTAGGAAAACTTTACTATGGGCAAGTATTTTTTTTTTTACTTTGATAAATAAACATGACTAACAAATGAAGTAAAAGTAAACAGAGGGAATATTTGAATGTGGCCATTTCTATTTTAATTTTAATTTCTTGATTATTTTTTTTTATTACAGAAAAATGCAAAGAAACTTTGAAATTATTAAATCGGATAATTTGCATCAAAGAAAATAAATCTCGCTTTGGAAAAAAAAATTAAAAACAATTTACTGTTTATTATGTACTGTTATAACTGGAAATAAAAGACCGACAACTTGTCAAACATTTCATAACTTTTCGATAACTGAAAACATCAGTAAAAATTTTATTTTAAATAATCAAGGAAAATTTGTTTGGATAGATTTTAGTGAGATAATTGAAAAGATATTTTAAAGTAAAAAATGAATAAATAAATAAATTATAACTATAAGGACAATAGAAATTTTCTCCAAAAAAGAAAAGATATTTATTTAAAATCTAGATATTTAGGCATTAATTACATATTTATGGGAAGCAAAATTTCAATTTCATGAAAAATAACAAAAGACAATTTTGTGATAACATTAATCATATTAACAATAACACCATTATTCATCATTCAACCCCTTAAAGTTAATTTTACTTTTTGCATATTTCTACAAATATTGGGAATTTTATAAGTCAATCAGAAAATTTTTGCACGCAATTATAAAATTTGTTTATCCAAAGATAATTCATTGAAAAAAATAATTTTTAATAATTATTATTTTATTATTATTATTTTATTTAATAATAGTAGAAAAATTTGGTATCACATGGTATGCAAATGCTTATAACATTTCAAAGAATGAATTTCATAAAGGAAAATAAAGAATTTGAATTAAATCAGTCGAATAGTCTCTGTGAAATCAAATTTTAAAGAAGTTGCATATTAAATCGAATCATATTAAATCAAATATATTAAATCGGATAGAAGAAGTTGCATATTATATCGAATTTATAATCATATAAAGAAGTCGTATTTGCATCTTTGTACAAAAATTTTATAATTCTGTGCCAAAATCTTTTGATTTGTATAAAAAATTCCAGAGATATGCTTAAAAAATTTCAGAGATTCGCAAACTTTGGGCTGTTCTCCTCACCAAACTAGTGGGACCCTATTTCCCAGACTTTCACTCTGCCTTACATTATTAGCTTTTCTGATGTTACTCTTTCAAACCATTACAATTGAGTTCTAGTATAGAAAGATCCAATCATTAGATTTTAAGTTATTCAGGGTGATTCTTTTTTATCCTTTTTGCACACTGTACACTCATGTTATAACAACCAATAACATTTAGGTTTATATTTACCTCCCATGTCCAAAGGCGGTTAAAGATGGTATTGAATGTATAACACAGATTCAAGCAAAAATATGAATTCAGTTTGTTTTTAGACTTGTTTATCACTAACTACCAATAAAACATTTTTGAAACATAAAAGTCAAACTCTAAATATAAATGATAGAGGGTAGGTCATTTTTACAGACAAAATCAGAAATGGAATATGGATTTTTTTTTAATGAAATAATGAAAAAAAAAGTTGGTCAAGCATACCAATATGGAAGTATCATGAAGTGTTTTACTAAAATAATTTAAACTGTCCCTTTTAAACACATAATGTTTGAACTTTTAGATAATTAGCTACTGAACAATTTTCTTAGAATACAACAAAAAAAAATTACATTCATGCATATTCGAACCTCCATAAATTAACAACTGTTTCAAATATGACAAGAAGAAACTTACAAAGAATAGTTCGAATTTATTTCAATACATCATTCCTAAATTTTTTTAACTTTCATGCATATTAAATAACCTTAAAATTTACTACTATATAATAATGAAACCTGATAAAGAAATGCACATTACTGGAAAAACTAGTAATTCAATAACATCAAAAATATTTCTTTTCTTTCTAATGATTCATTTACAAGTCTAAAGCAAATGATAGATTTCCAGAACATTTCTGCTTTTTTGAAAAAATAAAGAAACTTACAGATAAAAACAAAATCCAAAATTATTCATTTAATTTAGAGATAAACAACTAATAACTAATCAACAAAGCAAAAAACATGTAATATTTGAATAATATAACATTTAAATTATTCAAACAGTATCGCTATTGTTATCTACTGTTGGGCCCATTCTCCAAAAAGTATTTAAAAAAAACAGTTTTTATTGGCCTTTCAGTGCTCTATAAATAATAAAGGCTGTTAGATTTGTTACCAGGTACGAAGAAAAAAAAACTCATGACCTCAAAACAAATTTTCATGACTTTTTTTACACAGCATTTTGCTTTCAATTTTTTTTATTGAAATTATTCAATTTATATAAATATTATTGAATGCATTTTACATTCATGTGATTAGTAAGATATAAAAAGTAGCAAAAATTTTTCAATTAACTATTAGCAGATATACTGATATTTTATTGGGTGAAATGTTGGTGGCAAGTTTTTCTGAAGCATTATACATCAACTTATGTGGTAATTAAGAGTTAAAAATTTTGATATTCAGTTTTCAAGTACTGTTATATTGCAATACAATCATTCTATACAGGGCAATTTGGAGTAAAAATTTCAGGGAGTCTAAAAAAAGATTTAGAATATTATCTAACAGTTTTAAATTAACATCTCTTCTTCTGCTTTTCTCAGAATAAAGTAAGTTGCGCAAAACCAATTAAAGAAATATTAGCTCAAAACAAATTTTTTTCAACAACAAAAAGCTATAGAATTATTTACACGAAAATAAATTGTGTTAGTCATTATTAACATAACAAACAGTACATAACATAACATGACAGTACATAAAAAATTAAAGAGCATTAACAAGAACTTACAATAAACCCAATGACACAATTCTAAAGCAAAATAATAATAATTTCAATCATGCAAACAAAATATTTTGCATACCAAATGATGAAAAAGCAGTCTTCAACTCATTTCTATCAATAGTGCCAGAATTATCTTTATCAAAACTTTTGAAACAATTTAACCAGTCAGTAACATATTTCCATAAAGCTGAAAATTCATCAAAATTGACTGTCCCATTGCCATCATGATCAAACATGCCTAAAAATATTCTATTAATTAGAAGAAAGTTAAAAATATATTTTATTAAATTTCATCAGCTAGTCGTTTTGTAAAAGGTATGCTAAAAAGTCAAATTACACAAACTTTAATAACTCTTATGAATAATACTACAAAAAAATTTGGTGAAGAAACTGCAGTTAGCATGGAAACTTTTAAATAAATGTGACCAAGTTAAAAGTTAAATCATGATATAGTTAAAATAATCAAAGACAAGCCATTATTTGACATATTTTCTTTTTAACATATCTTTATTTGGTAAAATCTTTAAAATTATTTCTTAAACTACTTGGCAACTGACAAGAACTAAAAAAATTTTAAATTTTCGAAGTGATAGTTAAAAGTACAATTTTTTTAGTTACAATGCAATTTAGTTACATCGTTTAGTTAAATATAGCTAAAGACTTTATAAAGACATAAAAAGTTAATAAGAAAAAAATTAAAACAGTTGCAGACATAAAAATGAGAAGTTTTAGGCAGGTCTACTACATCTATTAACGCATTATTAAAATTATAATACTGAACTATAAAATAATATAATTATGCTAGTATACATTGAAAATTAAATATTTTTTAAAGAAATTTTTTATTAGAACCCAAAATAATAAAAAATTGAACTAGCATAAGCAGGGATAGCAGACAAATTTTTCAAAAAATAGTAAGAAAAATAGGAGGGTTGGGGGGGGGAGAAAGAAAAAAAAGCAGAAGAAAATATTCTCTTTAATCAAGTAACTTAACAATTTTTCTTATTTAACTATTCAAAATACCCACTAAGAAAATAACAATGAAAAATTATTAAAACAAGCAATAACCCATGTGATAATTGCTTTATTGTTAACATTAATTCTCATATTCGAAAAAAAAAATACTAATAAATGAAAAAATAATAAAAACTTTCTATTACCAAATAGAATTTAATTTATTAGGATAAAAAAGCTGCAACATTACAGCAAAAAATAGAAACAAAAATCATCCCAGACAATGAAAACAAAAGTTTAAACCACAACCAAACACATTTAATAAAAAGACACCTTCAATTTTTAAATAAAAGGAATATTACCTAAACAATTTAATTACTTATAATGAGAAGAACCTAATGCCAGTTTTTTTTTTCTTTTTTAAGAACTTTATAGGTAAAATTAATTCAAAACATACTTCTTTACTTTCAAAGTTAAGAACTTGAAATAACAAAAGGAGTATTGTGAATTGGAGTTAAAAAAAAAAAATTTCAAATGAAAAGTGGTTCCAGTGAATAGCTCACTGGAAACACTTTTCCTTTCACTTTAAATTATCATTTTTGAATTAGAAATGAGAAATTAATCAAAAAATATTTTTAAAAACCAATTGGTTGATAGTTAATCAAATAGTTAAAACATCGAACATTAATTAAAAATGTAAACTTATATAAAATTAGAATGTCAGTTAGTTTTAACTTTCATTACAATATATCAATGAGTTTTTAAAAAAATGACTCCCTAAAAATTCCCAAAATATAAATTCAGTAATAGTGTCTGAATTAGAGAACAATTCTTCAATTCCATAGATCAAATTTTTAATACTCTACCAAATCGTTTTATTATTAAATTAGAATTAAATATTGGAGGTGAAAATTTTGAAATGACAAAACCTTATGATCATAGTAAGATAAAAACAAAAAGTATCAGCAAACTCATAATATTTTTGATAATAGAATAATTTTATTAATTATACGAAAACAATTAACTATTTAATATTTATTTATTCTTCACAAAAATATATATATACACATATACATGCACATAAACATTAGATAAATATTAATATGAATAACTTTATTATCGCCACTACTTATTTTAAGAAATATCTCTTATAGTTTAATGCATAAACACTTTATCTGATTATCAAACCCCCATTATCTGATGAGTTTCAATTTCCCAACATATCTTTAATCCTGAGTGTGCCTAATAATGAAGATTCTACAATATGAATAAAATTGAGTTATTATTAAACATTTGGGGATGGGGAGAAAGAGATTCGATATGATGAAGCTCTGTGATTTGACGATGCGGCAAGCATTTGTTTAAAATATAGATTAGTTAATAACCCCCAGATTTCAATTAAAATATTTTTTTTTTATTTCAAATAATTTTTTATCATTTTCATTCACAGAACATAAATGGCACTACCATACCTAATGCAATTCCTGCGTTTTGGAAGTGTTATAGCAGCTCATTCCATACTATACGAACGTATATAGTTTAGTTTTGGAAAATACCGCCTATTTGCGATTAAATTTTGATTGATCTACAAATCTAAGGCCAGAGAAGTTATTCACGAAGCAGATTACCTCTAATAAACTGGTAAGTGGCAAAGTTTTACTTCTGTCTTTATTATCGGGACATATGTGTCCTCTCGTCTTGGATAGTGGGAACAGTGGTTCTCATTGAAGACTACTGGGACACATATGTCCCAGTTGTCAGGACACATATGTCCCAGTTTGACATACGTTCACCAACTAAAGTTCACCAGTTGACATTTGCTAAAAACTACTACAATTTTGAGTCCCCAGTAAACAAAATGTTCTTAAGACCAGTTAACATGTTTTTTAGTCCATTGCAGTCATTTAGTATGCTTTGTTAATGTTTCAAAAGAGGTTTTCTAGCAGCTGCACAGCCATAGTCTCGAAGTCGACATTGTACGGTAGTAACTGATAGTTTCTACGTAATAACATGAATTCCTCGCTGATTTCTGGAACTGTTACAGTGCGCTGCCGCTCACTTTGAATGCAGATGAACTTTTACTTATGTTTAGAAATTATTCTAGGTCTCTCTCTCTGATCATTATTCGGTCTTATTTTGGCCAGTTTCTTTCTTCCTTTGGAAAGTTCTGACAGCAATGGTCTGGGAAACATTAGATTTAGAGGCAATTTGTCAACTTGAATAGCATGTACCATGAGGTGCAATAAAAATTGCATGTGTTTTGAATTTTATTTCAGGTTTTTGACCCATATCTCTTTGACAGATTGAACACAAAAATTTAACATTTGTCTTTAATATATACCAATTATTCTTACAAATTAACGCTATTACATCAATATTTTAAATGTCTTATGCACAGGAACTTACTTTAGAACAAACCTTAGAAAAGATGAAAAATAAATTGCTAATAAACTAAAAATGAATGAAATTTTGAAAATAAATACACTCTTTTTCAAAAAAAGTATCTGTAAGCACTTTCATTTGTTTCGCAATCAACTACAAAATGAATAATACACAAATAGGAATGGGCTATAAATCGATGCATCGCGAAATATCGATTTAATGCATATATCGGCAAGCCGATATAATGACTTTCATTTTAGGCGATGAATCAGAAATCTGATTTAAGCCGCCGATAGTGACTTTCATTTTAGATGCATCAGAAATTTGATTTAAGCTGCCGAGAGTGACTCTCGTTTTAGGCGATGCATCAGAAATCTAATTTAAGCCGTCGTCATGTAAGGCAACGCTCGCGGTTTACCGATTTAACATGTGCAAATCCTTGCCTACGCCAACGCTGTCACTGCGCTGACGGAGTTTATTTTGATTTTGTCTAACTGCAGAGCTGTTGATAACGTCTAGCTACGAAGACGATATTAGTTTCGTTATGCTGAATAACGAAGAGCGAATTGAATTAGAACTCCCGGTTTCGTGTGAGGATCGGCAGTGAAATAGAACGCTATGCATAGTTTCTTTATGCACCATTTTAGTCTTAGGAAGTTTACTTGAAGATTATTTTCAGATGGACTTACGTTATTTTGTGATCTCTGTCCACTTCAGTTTGTCGGGACTTAACATTTCTTATAAATTATTTTCAGTGAGACTTTTGCTACTTAGCGATCGTTTCATTGTGCATTATTTCGTCACTTTTTCTTCTTCTTTTTTTTTTTTTTTTTTTTTGTTGGTCGAGATTTAACGATTCTTGTCAATTATTTTTAGCAGACCTACTGTTACTTGGCGATCGTTACGCAATCGCTGTTATCTTAAATTTTCGTTCTGAAGTCAATCCATTAATGAAAAGAAAATATTAATAAAAAAAAGATTCTTCATTGCTTTCTTTAAATTATTGTGTTTCATTTTAAGCAATACAATTTAATAGGGGTATTTTGTATTTAACTTTGTTATAAAAAGCTAGTTTTGTTTAAATTTATTTAATGCATGTGAGTATAAAAATTTGAAAGAATTTGATTATTTTTAGACAAATAAATCTTCAGTCGTTTTTAATTATAAAAAAAATTTGGCTATTAGTAAAAACAAATATTTTTTTTAATTGAATAAAAAGTTAAGCAATGTTTTGACGCTTTTTAATAATTTAACAATAGTACTTAAAAGTTGTTTTTTTTTTTAATTTTTCTTAAAATTCTTTCAATACTTGTTTGCTTCATAATTTGTTAGACAGTCAGTATCATTTTTAAACAAATAAATCCTTAGTTGATTTTATTTTCAAAAAAAAAGTTCTAATAATAATAAATAAATAAAAAACTTCAATTTATTTTTACATTCATTAGAGCATTAGTTAATGCAACTTTATTAATTTAAATAAATTAATTAAACAAGGTCTAACAATGCTTCAAAAGGATGATTTTTTTCAACAAATAATTTAAAAAATGTTTTACTAAAGTGAACATTTCTTTAGTTTGTATTTTTATTTTCGTTTTTTTTTTTCTTCCTTTTAATTTTTAATGCATGTATGTAAAATATTTTGTCAGTTTTATTATTATTTTTAAACCAATAAATCTTAAGTCATTTTTAAATTTAAAAAAAAAATTAGCTTTAATTAAAATTAGCCAAGCTTATTTTTAAAAAAAATAAACTTGGGTTTGTTTTTACTTAAAACATTTTGTTTTGTAATAGATTTATTCCTTTTATTTATTTTTGATAAATTTAAAAACTTCTGAAAGATAATTTTTGAACATATGCTACATCGCGATGTCTAACAGACGATGTCTAACATCACGATACGAAATTTCTATACACAAATAAACAAGTCGCCCAGTCCTATACACAAATAAACAATAATGTACAGCTTTAAATGGAAACAGTGTTTTGCGAAGTATGTTGATGTTAATGTTTGATAAATTATACATTTACATCAGAAATATTTTACTATTTCTGAAAGTTTTCAAAGTAAATGCAACTGAATCTAAACTTTTGACTGGTACTGTACGTTCAAGAAAGTATAATGTTTCATGGGAAAAAATAATTTAATTCAATTAATTAAACAAATTCAATTAAAATTAAATTAGTGCAATATCTAGAATCTCTAGAAGAACAAAATTCTTTTGGGACATTTTTAAAAATTGTAATTAGCAAAGAAAAAATATGACTAAAAAGATTGAAATAATTAATTTAAAGTGTGTTTACCAATCATGAGCCGCACAGTTTCTGGATTGAAAGGTCGCCATGTTCCTAGAATATTAAAATTAATCTGATTTATTAAATAGATCAAAAATAAGCTTCAATAATCAAAGCAGAATAAAGTTTGAATTTTATTAAAGCTAATTATCCAGCACTCAAATACCTAACTACTTTTCTTTTTACATACAAGAATAAACTAGAAATGCAAATTAATGCTTCTATATGTGTGAAAATAATCAAGTATTGTAATTTCGTGGAGATATGATTTGAAACATTAAATTTTGGTATGTGCAGCGTATCTAATAGGGCAGCCTATCTGCTGGGGTTTTTTTTCTTACTACTTGAGCTTGAAAATTTCATTTTGTTACATTGATTCGTCAAAATTTTATTATTACTCTTCATCTTTTTATATTTTTCAGCATTCCATTTTTATAATTTATGATTAATAATAATTTTAAAAATTAACAATGCAGGGAAAAACAGTTTGCAAGAATGCAACAATGGCGCAACATATGCTCCTAATCAAATGAATAGAATTAAAAGAATATGTAGTAATGTTCATTTATCCTAAAAAACAAATAGACAACTCTTTCAAAATTTGATTGAAAAAAAACAATGGATACCCAACTAAAGTAATTAAATTTCATATAAAATCCTTCAGTTAATTGTATGTTATCATTAATAAATTTACTAAAAACTTCTTTAATAATTTATTTTTTTACCATGTGCAAATCCAATTCGTGCAAAATGGGCAAATCATGTTTCGCACTTGCTTTTTTAAATAATTGTTAATTTTCTAAAATCATTAAAATTGTATAATTAACCCATTTTCGGCTGAATAAAAAAATTGTTTTTAACACTGTGAAGAATATTTTCCAATAATTTCATTTTTCTGCTGTTCTTAAGGGTTCTGAAGACAACTATAAAATATTAGTAATTCAAATGGAGTAAATACTTTCTGTTGAGAAATTTTCAATACACGCTAGTATTCTAACTTCAAACGGTTATGGCAAAAGTCCATTTTGTGAAACTGTATAATTATTTCACTTGAGATTTATTATATGTTTTTAAAAACGTTAAAGTTGTAAGTTCTGAAAATGAAATTTAAATATATATATATATACAGTGGAAAGTCGCGTATCCGGAATCGGTGGGTCTTCCTGAAGTCCAGATATTAGATTTTTCCGTATAATAGACTCCAAGGTAAACAAAGCTTAAAACGATCTAATAAACGATCCGAATCTAAGAAGCAAAAAATAAATAAACAATATTTTTCGGGCAAAGAAGGCTTTAGTATTAGAATGATATCTAAACAATCAAAAACAAAATATTGGGGGAAAAATAATTATTGCTTAAAATATAGAAAACGAAAAAAAAATTTACAGTTATGAAAATATTAATTGCTCTCTCCGGCATTTTGAACTACAACGATTCAAGCAAGAAGGGGAGATTCCCGTCATTCATTAAGGTGGATAGGTGGAGGAGAAAAATTCATTTCCTCCTCATTTGTCATTAAAGTTGAGGGCGGGGAAGTGATAAATTCTTATTTTCTCTCCCATCATTAGCTATCAATCAAGCATAAAGGTGTGGGAAGCTGTTGGTTTCTCCTTATTTTTTTTGCTTGACTGAAAGTGACTCTCCTTCCACGTAAACGTTTGCTGCATTTACCCTTTTTCACAGTATTTCTTCCTTTCCTAACACTCTAATAAAAAGGTTCCAGGAAATGCCTCTTCTACTAGCCAGCTGCATAGGAAAGAAGGGGAGAGGGGACTCAGTTGTGCTCTTTTGAAAACAAATCTCTCCCCTTTCCTGCATTTCAAAGGAGGAGCGTCACTAACGGTCACTCCATGGTCTTAACAGATCTTTTCTCCCTTTTCTGTTCATTTATGGGTTCAATGCATAAATCACTAGAAGCTAGAAAAGGAAAAATAATGTCAAAAAACTTCTGTTTTTTCTTAAAGCGGGGAAGATGAAGAGATGTTTGTTTATTTTGACTGTTAAAAAATGTCCGGGAAATCGACCCTTCCGGAAAAGGGACGTCCAGATATGAGACGTTACACTGTGTGTATATATAAGAAATTAAAAATTTCATTCAAATTTAATGGTGCGTTAACACACCATCAGCCAAATACATGAGAAATAGGCATAATTTGAAAACCCACTTTTTATGCAAGGTTTCTGAGTTTTATTGAAAATTTAAAGTGATTTCTTTGAAATTTACATAATAGATGGAGCCACTAGATGGTTTGCACTGATTCAATACCTTAATGGAAAATCACCAATAGAAATATTTGAGGATGAAATATTTGAAGATATTTATGGATGAAAAACTTCTAAATGAAATAGTTATTTTTTCAAAAAAATATTCTGATTCAAACAGATATGTACTGGTTCTGGTTCTTAGATAAGGATAAAGGACTGCCAATAATACGGAAATGCATGAGTCAAAACAGATTTAAAAGCATAAAGCAAAATATTTATTTGTTGAATATCTCTTATCTTGATAAAACAGACAAATTTGAGAAGCTACATTCATTTTTTATGCACATAAATCAAAAATATCTACAATTTGGAATATTTTCTCAACATTTAAGAATTGACAAAGAGATGGTGCCTTATTTCAATATGCATTCATCAAAAATGCTTATTAAGGGGATGCCCGTAAGGTTTGATTTAAACATTGGTGCTTATGCTAGTCAGACGTACATCTTTTCCAATTCAATTTTTAAGGAGGTGCTGAGGCTAATAGTGATCAGCAAAATATGCCATTAGGAACAAGCGTTATTCTGAAGTTACTTAGCATTGTTTTAAAGCCTGAGATGCACAAAATTTATCTTGATTACTTTTTTTCTTCTTATGGTTTATTCGAAATTTTGAAAGAAAAAAATTTTTTGCATCTGGCACAGCTTGCGAAAATCGCATGCCTGGTTGTATATTGAATAACTTCAAAAATATGAAGAACAAAACACCAACTATTTTGCATTCAACAAGGATAAAGAAACATATGCAATAAAATAATGCAGTGGTAACAATTCTTGCGAATAACAGTACCATTTTGCCCCTTGTGAATGCCAAACAATAGTCACAGAGAAAGAAAATAAGTTGTGATTTCACAATCCAACACTATTTTGGATTACAATAAGCATATAGTAGGTGTAAACCTACATTAGAATGCCATAGCTAATTCATCATCATCATAGTTGGCTAGACAGCCCAATGTGAGCCAATGCCTTCCTCTGAAGATTTCTCCATGACGACTTCCGATTTATCTTTGATCTCCAATTTTTTTCATTAATTGCGAGAAAATCAGACTCCACTGAGTCAGCCCATCTTAACCGCGGCCTTCCCTGCTTTCTTTTTCCAGTGGGTCCAAAAAGCAGTATCTTTTTTATTGTGTTGTCGTCACTCATTCGAATCAAGTGGGCAATCCAATTCATTCTATTTATTTTTATGTATTTAATAATATCAGGTTGTTTATAAATCTTGTACAGTTCAAAGTTAAATCTCCTTCTCCAGTTATTGTTTTCATTTACACCACCAAGTATACCCCACAAAATCTTTCTCTCAAATATTGCGATACAATTTTCCTCCAATTTTGTCATTGTCCAAGCTTCAGAAGCGTATGTCAAGACTGGCCGGACAAGAGTTTGGTGGATTAAGAACTTTGTTTTTCTAGAAAGAAACCTAGACTTAATATATCTTCTCAGCCCATAGACAGCCCTATTCGCCAAATAGAGTCGGTTTTTTATTTCAGGAGTAATTCTGTTGTCAATGGTAATAATTGAGCCTAAGTAAGTAAAACTCCTCACTGTTTCAAATCTATAAGAATTTATTTCAAGATAGGGGTCTGGTACTCTGTTTCTTGAGAATAACATATATTTTGTTTTCTCTACATTTAAGACCAAGTCCATTTGCCTTGCAGCCACCTCAAGGGCAAGAAATGCCTCCTTCAGGGCAGGAAGGGAATGAGCAATTATATCAACATCATCAGCATATGCAAGTAGTTGCACTGATCTAGTAAAAATGTGACCACTGGTATTGATGCCTGAATCCCGAATAACTCTCTTAAGTGCAATATTAAAAAGTAGACAGGAGAGAGAATCTCCTTGTCAAACACCTGTGAATATGTCAAGATTTTCTGACAGAGACCCAAGAAACTTAATCTTACACTTTGTATCTTTCAATGTAAGTCTTGTCAATTTAATGAGTTTTGAAGGTATTTTAAAAGTATTCATTGTTTCAAAAAGATAATTTCTATTGATACTATCCAAAGCAGTCTTGAAATCAATAAAAAGATGATGTGTTTCAATGTTAAATTCCATTGATTTCTCTAAAATCTGACGGAGACAAAATATTTGATCTTTAGTTGATTTTCCAGCACGGAATCCACATTGATATTTTCCTATTTGTGAGTCAATGAATGGTAACAGCCTGAAATATAAAATTCTAGATAGAATTTTATAAGTTATACAAAGAAGACTAATGCCACGATAGTTGGCACAGGTCATAGGTACCATTTTGCCCCTTGTGAATGCCAAACAATACAGTCACAGAGAAAGAAAATAAGTTGTGATTTCCCAAACCAACACTATTTTGGATTACAATATCGCCTATATACTAAGAATTTACAATATACAATATACTAAGAATTTACAATATACAATGTATTAAGAATTTACAATATATAATATACTAAGAATTTCAACTAGTTCAAATATATCACTTATAGACTTTAGATCTTATATAGCTATTGCCCTATTAAAATCTGAATTTAAGAACAATCCATCTTGTGAAAGTACATTACAAGTTACCCATCCTAACAAAGGTTGCAGATCATCCGCAGCTTTACCAAAAGAACAGACTGATAGAATCTGAGATATGATAAATGAGCATGAATAAAAAGCTCGCAGATTATGTAAAGTGCGCGCAAACCACACGATTTATTTATGCATTAAATGCAAACTCCATTTGTATCCAAAATGTTTAGAATGTTTCCGTCAAAAATATAACTGTGGTCAATGGTGTGTATACACACCATTTCTTAAATAATTCTTTTTCATGCACAAAACTTATTTGCTGTCTTAATCAATGTAATTTAAACCTATTTCAATGAAAATAAAACCACATTTTATAAAATTTTTATCTTTGGCCTAAAATAGGGTAAATATCAACCTTATTGATTATAAACTTCTTCAAATTATCCAGTATAGTACAGTACAGAACCCGTTATCCGGAAGTCAGAAAACCGGAAAACCCAAAAACCGGAACAAAATTCGATAAATTTTCTCGCCATTTTCAAAAAAAAAATTTTTTTTCCTCATAAGATTTTACGATTTTTCTTTCTTTTTTTAAAGATGTTTACTTTACCATCATTCTGGAAATAATCATTAGTGTATTACTTCATCGTTTTTTCTTATTTTTAAGATTATTTCCAATTTTTTTTTTTTTTAGTTGGGTTTAACAATAAAAAAAACGGCTTTTTGTAGCGATTCAGAAAACCGGAAAAATCAGTTATCCGGAATAGCGATCGCCCCGACCGTTCCGGATAATCGGTTCCCTACTGTATTATTACCCTGCACACACCCATTTTTGGCCAATCCTTAGTAACTAACAAATCAACCGCGCTTTAGTACAGCATTAAAAACAGACCATAAAACAAAATCCCTCTCTTTAATCTTTTAGCTCTATTTTAGCTTCTGTTTTTAAGTTTTGTAATCTGGCAATCTTATTTGAAAATATTATAAAACATTCTTGAAAGTTTCCTGTAGATGAAACTTCATTTGAATTTGCTACTCGCTTTATAGATTTTGTTTAGTGTTTTGTTCTGCTTTTTTTTTACATGTTATTTTCCGTTTTTAACGAGAGATATTTTTTACTTAATGTGTTCTATTTTGTTTCAATTTTGTTTTTAGTGCTCCTCACACTATTGCATTGATATATCTTGCTTTGGCTATATTGATACAATACTTCTTTTAGCAGATAGAATCGTGTCAGCTGATGAAGAGATTATATCTTATCATTTTTTTGTTTTTCAGCTTTTTAATATATATTTTTTTAAATTTTGGAGGGGGGGGAACAAAAAAGAAATAATGTTACTTCTAACAGCATACCATTAGAAAGAGCAGATTGAAGTTCAGTAGATGTTATAAAGCCACTTTTGTCTTTATCAACTCTAAAAAAAAAGAGTTTATTAAACAGAAAGCAATAAATTTTCATAAATACTATTTTAAGTTTTATAAAATTTGTCTTTCAATTCGTACACACATATAGTTTTTGAAAAAAATAATTTACCTCTTCTTTCAAGAAAAAAATAAACTAATTAACATTAAAAATATTTAAATTTTAAAATATATCTTAAAAATGCATAAAAATTTAATAACCTAGGTTGCTGTTACAAATTATAATACTTAACTGAGCGTAAACTTAACATATCCTTTAAAAACAATGAAAAAAATTATTATATTACTGTTGTAATATAATACTTAGTAATAAATATATATATTCCTTACTTAACTTTAAAAAAATGTATAAATTAGAATAATAACGGCTGACATAGAATAATATTAATCAACTCTCACAAACACAAAAATGATATAATAGATTAAGAATAAAACATACCCTTGAAAAATATTCCATAAAAATTGTCGATCGGGCATCTGAACAGCCATTTTCAATTAAAATTTCTACATAATTAAAAAATAACATATAAGATGCCAATTAGCTTATAATATATACAAAATATTTAAAATTTATATTTTATTCTAAAAAAATGCTTATAACAAATAAAATAAAATGGAAAAACAATTGGCAATCCTAAGTAATTAAATGACAATGATGAAGATAAAAAAATATATGGTTAAACTGAAATTGTTGTTGCTGTAGTTCATTTACACCGAACTAGAAATGCACAATGGGCTGTTGGCAACGGTCTGGGAAACATCCCTGAGGATGATCCTATGACATGCCATCACAATTTTGATCCTCTGCAGAAGGGATGGCACCCCCGCTTTGGTAGCCCGATGACCTATACGCAAAATCGAGCGCTTTACGGTAGAACAGTTTAACGAGGACCAATACCGCACACTCTCGGTCCCTACACAGTCTAATCCAAGTGGTCACCCACCCGCACACTGACCACAGCCAGTGTATCAAACTGACTCTGGTGATCTGCTATGAGCAGTGTCTTAACGATCAGTTCACTGCGGGACAGTTAAACTGAAATATGACACTGAATAAATAATATACTAATATAAGACATATATTTTTTATTGAAGAGGAATTTTATTCATCTTTTATTAACAATACAGATCTCTAATATTTTTTAGTTCAAAAACTCAACTCAGGAAGTTCTGAAAACTAAAAAATTCTACTAAAAAATTTGTAAAGCAAAATACAAAATTATAAAACTACTATGCAAATAAAATATCCTTACGTTTTTAAAATTGCTCAAAAAAATTTTAAAAATAACAGAAGAAATATTTTTAGCAGATAAAAATTTATTATAAAGATTATATGTATTAAAATGAAGACTCATATGATATTAAAGTTTTTAAATAAATGAAAATTACATTAATTATTACTGAGATTTTTAAAGAACAAGGTTTAAAATAATAATTTCTTAAAAAATGCTTCTAAAGTTTCAAAATCTGCATGTGTTGCCTCCATACTGCTTATCACTGCAAAACTTTTAAAAGTTGCAAATTTTAGAAAATCATTTTAGTGGATTATTTTACCTACAACCTTTAAGTTTTCAATAGAGTAAAAATATCAACTATTCTTTGCTATGTTCCTTAAAACTAGAACTTTTAAATTGCCATAAAAATAGTACCTAAAAATCAAGAGAAATCAAGAATACAATAATGAAACTATACAACTATAGAGATACCAGAATACATAAAAATTTAATTTTACCAAGTTGACTGCTAAAGTTTTTTTAATTTTCATACAGCTTGATATTAATTTAATTGAGATAGTGTAATTTAAACTTCTTTAAAATTTATATGCAAATATGTCAGCACACACTTCATCTCCACTTAATATTTATACTCTATTCTCTTGCAAATCCTTCCAAAATCTTTAAAAATGAAGAAATTATGACAAAAATTCTTCACAGGTAAGAGCAATCTCGTATATGTTAAAAATATTAAAATATTTCAGCTTATACAAAAGTAGATTTTAAAAATAATATTTCATTAAGCAATACTAGAATGACATACGACAAGCAATACAAAACAAGTTAATGTCTAACAAAACAGTTATAAATTGCTAAACCACAAGTTTTAAAATATCACCATTAAGTTATAAAGAAATAAAATATCATAATATCAATATACCCCCGATAGACATTAAATATTCTCCTTTTTGAACTATTTTGGTTATATATTTCCCCACATTAATAAGTTTATTACATTTATATAAACAAAATGACACATCAAATACCAATAAGGGATGGCAGGTTTGTAATACTTGATCACTGCTTTCTTCCTGCAAATTTGGAAGTAGAGAGTAAATGCTTGAAACTCCAATTTTTCTTTAATTTTATGTTTTCAAAACAAAAGCTTTCTTTAAAAAGAATCTTCCGTCTACTCAATAAAAGCCAAACAATTTTCGCAAAGCTTTTTAAGCCAAGCTAAGAATGATAATAAACAGAAAATTTCAACAGAAACGGGATTTGAATAGGATCTGATTGTAAAAGTCAAATTATTTCGCTTTCATCCTACTATTTAAGTAAACGTCAGTTGCAACGGGCTACCGACTATATTAGTGATGACGTAGAATACGATGTCGTCGTCATCCTCTCCCTCTGAGTGTTCCAAACGTTATCTTGAACTTAAATATAAAAAATAGTAAGTACGAGTGTTGATAAAATGAGAGTCAGTTCAAGAACCGATAAAAAGATGATGGATTTGAGTATTGATCGAAACACAGTTTCAAGAACCAATTAAAACAAGAAGGGTTCAACTAATCAAGTGATAGAAGCGCGTAATTACAAGTGACGACAAAAGTAGAATGGGTTCGAGATCTGATCAAATGATAGTTGGTTCGAGGACCAATGAAAACATCACAGGTTCGAATACTTATCAGAAAAGTATGTAGTTTATAAAACTGATCAAATGATAATAGGTTTGAGTGCCGTAAAAATACAGTGGGTGCGAGTTTTGAATTAAATGTAGTTCTTTTAAAAATAATCAAATGACAGAGGGTATGAATATCGATAAAAAAATAGTGGGTTCGAGTAATGATCAAATGACAGCGAATTGGAGTGACGATAAAAAAAAAAGTAGTGGGTTTGATTATTAAACAAATTATCTTCAAGTACCGATAAAAATTGAGTGACTCCGAGAATTTTAAAAAAATAGATTGTTGGTTCGTTGTAGTTCATTTACGTCGCACTAGAGCTGCACCATGGGCTATTGGTGACGGTCTGGGAAACATCCTTGAGGATGATCCGAAGACATGCCATCACAATTTTGATCCTCTGAAGAGAGGATGGCACCCCCACTTCGGTAGCCAGACGACCTGCACGCGAAGCCGAGCACTTTACGGTAGAACAGTTTAACGAGGACCAATACCGCACACCCTCGGTCCCTACGCAGGCTGATCCAAGTGGTTACCCACCCGCACACTGACCGTAGCCAGTGATGCTTCACTTCGGTGATCTGCTGGGAACCGTATCTTAACGATCAGTCCACTGCGGGACGATTGTTGGTTTGAGGTTTGAACTTATAGAGAGTAATTCGAAAATTGATCAAATGACAGTAGGTTCGAGCACCGATAAAAAGCTCGAGTTTTGAACAAAAGAAAAAGGGTTCGAAAATTGATCAAATAATAGCGGATTTAAGCAGCGATTAAAGGATGGAGGGTTCGGGAACTGACCAAATCAGAGTTGTTTCAAAATTCAGTCAATGAAAACATCGCGGGTTTGAGTAACTGATCATAAAAGTATCTAGTTAAGACCGATCAAAGAATATATGGGTTCAAGTACTGGTAAAAAGACAGTGGGTTCGAGTATCAATATAATGATAGTGGATTCGAGTATTAAATAAGAGATTGGTTTTTGTTAAGGTGGCCCTAAAGCCGTATACCTGTAATGTTAAAAACCGCCGAACAGTTACACAGATTAAATAGCGTACTAAGGGTCTCGAAATTTTTCACGACGTTTAAAAATCTTGTTAGCCAGAACCTAAAATGTTTATTTTTGCAAAATTAGGTTGTGAATTATTTTTAAAAGCATATAAAAGTTTTGTTACATTTGATTTTGTAGTTCTGGTTCTGGAAATTAGATGGCGCTACAAGGCTACGAGAAATGTGAATTTACCGCTAGTGAGGACAATTTGCGAAAAAAAGCATAAAATACTTATTTATATTCTCATTAATTGCAAATTCTTTTTGTTTTAGGTATTAATACAGATTGTTAGCTTTATTCCAATAGCAGTTTTAAAACATTTTATTCAGTATTTAATTTGTTTAACTGTTCGGGAGAAAAGTCACTAATTAATAATTTTTCCAGCATCGAAAATCAGAATATTTTGTTTTTTCAGTTGTTTACGAACGCGCTTGAAAGAGAGTTATTCAGGATTTAGCGACTAGCATCAGCAATTTTAATGTTTACATTGATATCAACTTATGTCTGTGGGTACAACCGGCTGAGCAACTGCGCATGCGCTTGAAATGCTTGGCTAGAATTTAATTTTCACCAAATAATTTCGAAAAGTAACCCTGTTGAAGAGATTGCGCGGAGGTATACATAGTTTGTTGCTTACATGTGTAATTAAGTGTAGCTTGGATTGCTCTAAGCTCTTTAGTTATGATTCATTAAATAAAGTAAGTTAATTGTTTAAATAATTTTTTTCTGTTTATAATATTGTATCAATGTATTTTGAAACGTTTACGACATTTTATAATTCTAATTATCTGTGATAAAGTAGTTAAAGATTTCCACGTTACTGAGTTAGGCTTAGTTGCATATTTGTTTTCCTATTTTATCTTTGATAAAATAGGAAATGTAATATAATATAAAATGTCTGTTAATAAAAGAGTATTATTTTATGTTCTATTTCTTTTATGTGTGTAGAAAATATAATAAATGGTAATTATATGGTTTTAAAAGGTGTCAATGTACCATCATTTACAATTGAAAGGTTATTAATTGTAAATGATGGTATATTGACATTATAGTTACTTTTCTTTAAAAGATTATTTAACCGTATGTAGATTCTTAAATTATGATACTTATAAAGATGAATTTATTGAAATTTTTAGATTTGTTATAATCCCTATTGTATTTCTATGATAAAAACATTTGACTACTATGATTGAGCTTACATAGTAATGTGGTAACTGTAGACTTGCATATCACATTGAAGTAAATTTAACTAAGTTAATATAAAAGAGCACCATAATAAATCTATCAAATGTTATCTGAGTCTTTCATTGTTTTATTATTGGGGTAGTTTTTACTAAATGATGTATTTAGGGACATATTTTCTACTGAATCTACTTGTGCAAAATTCCAGTAAAGTTAAGATTATTTTATAATTATATATATATCCCATCAATAATTGATGAAATACCAGAATGTATATAAGTATTGTAAGATTTCTTAGAAGAAAAGCAGAGGTTGTGCAAGCATTACCTTTAACTGTGGAGAAGTGATGCAGTTTAGCGATAATCTATGATGCACAATGGCTCAGTGGGGCTTTAGTGAGGGAACTTGTTTATTATTTTGATATCAAGTCTTTCTTTCTATTGCCCCTTCTAAGCCGCATCTTTTGATTTCCACGAACAATTTTCTCGATGTGGAGTTTTTTGGGAATCTGATAATATAGGTGTATTAGTAAGTATAATGGTGATTGGTGAGTATATTACCTTATATGTATATAGTTTTTGTTTACATCCTCTTAAAAAGGGATATATATTGTATTATTAAGTTGTATGTGGAATTCCATGTTTATTAACATGTACTGCATTATATTTAAGTTCTTTTAGCAACTAATATGAAAAGTTCATTTAACCTATGGATTTTGGATACCTAGATGTTTATCAATTTTGCATAGTGCATATTAAGTGTTGCATTATCTTACTAAATCTAAGAGCCAAAGTAGGACAGTTAGTGAGGTATTCATTGGTGTCCAATGTGTTTTAATTACCATGTACAATCATGAGCAAAACATTTATGAATGCTAAAGGGGAAAGGTCAGCTTCTCCGATTCACTAGCTTTGAAAATACTAAAACTAGGACATTACCAAAAGTGCCTCTCCTTTTGCGGCGAAATAATGACAGTTGGTAAATAAAGAAAAATAATGACAATTTGAATGGAATACTTTTATTATTTAATCTACTAATCATGAATCAATATGTTCGTGCTTATACGTACTGTGTAACCATTATTGCAAGAGGGTGCATTTTTATTTACAAGCGTAGCATGCCTAATTTTTTATTTACAGCTTGTTCAAGGTAATTCCCAAATAATAAAGCCTACTGTTCAGTTTTTACTAGTACATGGGCTTATATACAGTTTGAGTTAGTTAATTTTGTTAATTGATGTTTGTTTTATGATTTTAATATTTTGTAGTGTGTTAAATGGTTTTTAATATAATATATGCTTCTCTTGGTGTTACTTATTTGATAAATATTTATTACTTAGTAAGTATAAGGCATAATAACAGCATAGACTTAAGTGATTAATGGCAAGATAACTTATATTTTAAGAAAGGATATACCTATTATTTTGAAATTTTCTAATTCTGATGTGACATCAAAAGTAACCACTTAAAAAATGTTTTTTGATATTAATTACATTATTTTATGATTGTTAGTTATAGAAAGTGGTATATTTTAAATAAACTTGTAAGGAAAAAAAAAATCATTTTAAAGTACTCAGAATGCAAAGGGTTTAAGTGGCTGAATTTCCATGAAACATTTATTGGCAATATTTATTGGCAAATTGTACTTAAAAGATCAAAACCACATAATTAACAACTAAATGTATAATTTCAGTAATGTGTCATTATATACTTGTCTATTTTTGTTTCTTCAATTCTAAGAATCTTTTTAAATCTTCTGTGTTACAAATACATATTTTAAGGCAAATTATGCTTCGCCTAATCATGTGAGAAATAATAATTAAAGCAGTAAAATTGTCATAATCATATTGAAATTATATTATTTAATCATATTAATTACAATATTTAATCATGTAAAATTAATTTACATATAATGACACATAACAATAATTTTACCTGTTTGTATGAAGTAGGCTTTAAATGAGTGTTCTGAATAGGATCAAATTAATTTTATCCATGTTTTGTATCAATCTTTAATATTTACAAAGAATGAAATGTTAGGATAGTGAAACTGAATTACCAAATACACTGTTTTTGAATTGTATACAATTTCTTAATGAGAAAAATATGTACTATCACTTAAATAATAGATTTTGTTAATATATAGTTATTTATCTAACTATTCGCATGAATTTGGAATGCATATATATATACATACATATGTTTGAAAAATTCTTTTAAATAAAAAATTATCATGAGTTTGCATACTTTTAAAGATATGGGTATAGCCAAAGATACTATTATATAATAGTATATTACAAGTTAATTACTTCACACACTTATTTTTTCTTGTCATGAATATTATAAGACAATTTTAAAAACTCATGTATTTTCTAAAAATTCATTAAAACTTAATATCATTATTAAATGAAAATTTATTCCTCTTATCACCATTTCTTCGTTGAAATTCAGCGCCATCTGGCAATGATTTAATAAACTTTCTATCCAAAGCCGAAAATCTCGCAGCCAGTTGTAAAGAGATAGGTTTGCAACATTTGGCAACTTTTCGCTGTTTACAACTGGCTGAGGCGTCAAAAAATTTCGCCCTGCGCATGCGCAGTTGCTCAGCCGGTTGTACCCACAGACACAAGTATTGATATCACGTAGCTTTCATTTATGTTGTTTCTTCACATTTAAATTCGAAATAAACTTGAAAGTTGAACCAAAGAAAAATCGTTGGAAATCTATATGCAAAGGTGTTAAAACATCGTATTTCTTATGTTAAAACTTAGAGACATAAGAATAATTTAATCTACATACTCTGTTGAAATTTCTGGCAAATGTCTCAAAATAAAATTATCTGCTAGTTAGTTTTACTAATATTTATACGCTACTAAAATATTTCTATCAAAATCGTTATATTTTCTAAACGAATAAGAGCTCAATATTTTTTTGTTTTCTCAAGAATCGGAAGTTTAAAAAATTGTATTTAATGTTAGAAAAATCAATTTCATTCTTGCATTATTTGGAAATTATTATTATCAAATAAAATAGATGATCCTGTTAATTAATGACCTAGTATTAATACTTTTTTAAAAATATATATGTAACGATTAAAGTGTTAAATTCACTTTTTGTGTATTAAGTGTTGATGGCACTGGAATTGGACTAACTGGAATTTCTCAAAAGAATTTTAAAATTTGCAAGCATTTTTTCTTCAAAAGCATCTAATAGAGTTTTGAGTACGGATAATTTAATTAAAAAATATAGCTTTACTTTTGAGTATTTTATTTATTCAAAAAGCAGTATTGTGATGGCAAATTTTGCAATTTGAGAGAACTAAAATTTAAAAATTTTATAAATATGATCTTTCTTTTTTTTTCTTCTGAAAATAGCATGTTGAACTTTTGCAATTTATTTTAACTGCAACTAATTTTAACTAGAACCTGGTTACAGTGGTTTCACTCTTTTTATTTATTTGTTTATTTTATAACATAATTTAAAGTTTATTATAATAATAAGAGTTGTTACCTTATGCATACTCATACATTTATTAATTTTTTGCCCATTTAAATTTTATTATATTTAAATTATATTATATAGCTGAATATTGGAAAAAATTTAAGCAATTTTGCATTAATAAAAAATGCTTAATTTATGATTATCATAACAAAAACAATCAAACGACAGTATGCCATGCTCCTGTATACATTCCTACTGCACCCTATTAAAAGAAATTTTCTACATAAGCAAGGTATACACACTTCCTTTGAAATAATGGCATTGAGTAGAGTACACACTGCGTGATTTTTGTGCCTTCAGCCCTTGGTTTTTCAAATTAACCATGTTTATGACTATAAAAAAATATTTGAAAGTATTTACATTTTTAAATGTAATATAGAAGATTTTTGTATAAGTATATCCTTCAAAATAAGTGACATTAAAGCAGTAGCATTTAATTGAATGTATTAAAAATTTATGATTATTCTGTTTGTGCTTTTGAAATTCGAATAATACTTTTATTTCCGTCCAACTAAGATTATTAAAACCCTTTTATATAAGATAGGTTAAATTTAATTATGTCAAATTATAATTTGAATACCTTCAGTTTGAAAGCTGTTTTTTATTAATATCAATTAATATTAAAACATGCAGTCTATAAATGTTGATTATTGCTTCAATTTTAAAATATCAGTTTTTAAAGGAAACACAATTGTCTAATAATGACTGATGTTTTATAGTTTTGCTAAATGGTAGAATAGAATTGTATTACCAGTGCTTTTGCAGATGACTTTTTTACCTTTTTTTTCATTCCATCTGATTAAGAAAATGTTTAAAAAAAGTTTATCTATTTTCGATAGTTTCGATTATATAACTTCAGTTTTATTCAGGATTGGCATGATTCTTTTTTTTCTTGAGACATTCATTTGAGAAAAAAGAAAAATTTTAATGCAGAATTTATCCCTATATTCACAGTGTTGTTAAGTTTTTTTAAATTTTGATTTTATCAATATTAAAAGTCGTATCTAAAGTAACAAAAAGGAAAGAAATGTATGTAAATTATTTGATGTCAAAAATTAACTGATAAATGTAAAAAGATACTAGTATTTGTTAATAAAAGCTCCATGAAACCTTCAAATTGTACCATATATAAATAATGTTAAATAATTTGTTGTTTAATAACCATTATACATATTTAGTGTTGTTTATCTGATAGCAAAAACTTTAAAAATTCTGCAGCAGTTCGATCAAAGCCTAAAGAGGTTTAAATTAACACTCTTTGCATTAGAATTCTGCAAATATTCTTTACTACTTTTTTCAAAATAATTTTATATAGTGATATGATTGAATAAAATGACCAATCTAAATCCTGTTAATGTTATTATACAAATAGTGACGAAAGTTAGGTTTTGTGTTCGAACTACGAAATTCTTTTTCAGTCTTCCTGTTTTTATATAATTTAAAATTTTACTTCCTTTGGCAATTATTTTACGTTTTTATTTAAAAAAAAAAAAAAACTTTATTCTTTTAAATGTAACAAAAGTTTTAAATGTAACCACTAATTATGAAATGCAGTCCAGAAATATAGTTGATTTTTTTTTTTTTTTTTTTTTTTTTGTATTAGCTCAATTGACCATCAGAAACATTTTATTAAAATTATTTGTCATGGTAAATTGTTTTTACCTCTTATTCAAAATATTTACCTTATTTTTACTCAAAATGATGAGTTAAATTAAAATGTTTTCCTTAAATTAAAGGAATTGAGACCAAAAATATATGTTATATGGTTATGAAAATCATATTTCTAATCTCATTTCTTAGGATGTACTTTTTATGTCTTGATCAAAGTTGTAACAATTGAACTGAAATTGTTGAAATTTTTTTTTTCTTTAATATTTAAATTGAATATTTCTTTTTTTTTTTTTGTGAAATGATTATTTTTTAGCTTTGATGGATTCCCTCTCCTCCTCTCCATGAAATCTTCACTAAATTAGGAAACTTGTCTCTATTTATATTTTTACCTTAGGTTATGCAATTTGGAACTAAAATTATAAATTTTATTTTGGTGTGTTTAATAACAGACTTAAATCACAAAATTTATTAAAAACATGTGGTGTAACTACCAATATGATTATTAAACATCGATTCACTACACAGCCATGAACTTAATACAACTCTCATGGCTAAAGCTCAAAACCTGGTGACCTTAATCCAGCTCTCCTGGTCTTTCACAAATACAGAGGGGATGAATTGTGGCGTAACTACCACTACTATTTCTTAACATCAATTCACTTATATGTAAGACATGATAACTTGATTCAATTTTGAGATACCTTTTGATTGATAGATGAAGGTTGGCATTGTCTAATGGCTCGTTCACTGCAAAGTCTCTCTTTTCTTTTCTTTATTTATGGGGTACTCAAACCCAGTAAAATTTTAGGATATGGTACAACTCTAATTCAAACATTCGTTACATCAGTAAAAATCTTTTATTCCAGCTCAACATCGAAAATAAAAGTGGACCTCAAATTTATATTAATATAGTAATTATTAAGATAAGTTTTGACTTTGATACTTTTTATACAATCCAAAAAGAGTTTTATTTTATTTTTCTTTAAGTAAAGAAAAATTGGTACTTTAAAAAAAAATAGGACACGAAACAAACATATTGTTTTATTGATTTTCCGAATAATTTATTCCGTATTCGACGACATTTGCTGATCACCTAATTATTTATTTGGTTCACATAATTGTGAGTAGTGACTTGTTGCGAAATGAATCGTTTAAAATAAATTGAAGTTTAAAAAAAAAGAGAAGGTTTGTTAGTTTCACAAACTGATAATTTTTTCATATTTTAATATCTTTAATTTAATAATTTTTTAAGTTACTTTAATAGTGATGCTTTCTGTATTTATCTTTTAAATAATAAGTATAAAAAACGAAATATTCATAATATTGAATAATGGAATATGCTGTTACAAGAAATAATAAGCAGCTTTCGTTAAAAATATGAAATAATATAGTAATGCATTAGCTTAATGCTTTAAAACATTTCTAATTTAATTGCTAATCTCCTAACAAAAAAAGAAAGAAACAGACTGGACATCATTTACCAAGGCCGGATTTACGTATAAGCTGTAGCTTGGGGCCCCGAGATGACAAGGGCCCTCAGAAGCCCAAAATGCTTCTTTTCTGCATTATCGGACATAATAAATATAAATAAATGACTGAATAAAACAAAAAACTTCATTGTCATTAGAATGAAACATATCATCTTTCAAGCAATTTAAGTATTAATAAATTATTTATAAATAAATTTTTTAGTTTAAAAGATAAAAAAGTTTTTTTTTTTTAACCCCTTCATTCGATCATTAGACTATTTAATATCTGTTTCTAAGGATCAGAATTTTCCTTTTGTTTTACTTTAAAAGTGTACAAATTATATATTCAATGCTTTCATGTGATATGCAGCAGTTTTAAATAGCACTTAAAAATATCTAAAATGACTGAAATTGTCAATTCAGAAAACAATTACTTTTCAATATGAAATTAAATAACTACACACGTTTGTTTTGCAAACTCATTTTATATAGCATTATTTAGAGGAGACAGTTGCGTGTGGATGTGATGATGACGTAATGAAAGAGGCATACAAAAAAAGCAAATTTCAGTTAAAATCCTCAATATTGTATTTTTAAACTCCTCGAAAAATGTAGTAAAAGAGGTATGCAAATTAACTGTCGCAATCATATTAATATTAAGTAAGAACGAAACAGAAATGATAATGTTGAATCACAAATGAGACAGGTGGTATGAAAGACATCGAAACCTATTTGATTGGTAAAACTAGAAGGCGTTTCTAAAATTCTGAAATCTATCAGGCTTTAATTTTTTTTCTGTCACAAAATTTATCAGTAATTAAAAATAATACATTTATTCCCAATATTGGTTCTGTTTTTTCGTTGATTAAAATTTTTAACATTAACAGATAGTTGTCTTTTAAAACATTCCATTCCATAATGAAATTCATTCCATATTCTACAATTGTAATTATCTAAAACTAATTGATATAAAGCATTAGTGTGTTTCATTGATATGTTGAATGCTCGTTTTGACTGGATGCTGCTCTTGCACATCCTAGCCACTATACACAAAGAGACGAGCTGATAATTCAAACCCGTATTACATTTATTCTCTCTGATATTTAATAGACCCTTTAATAAATCCTTAAAAATATAAGCCAAAAATTTACATAAATAATGACAATTTTTATTCTTGCACTAAAATTTAACAAATGTACTTGAAACAATTAAAAAGAAAGCAAAAGTAATGAAGAAATATTTTTAATGTAAACATCAATTAAATAATATCAGCTTACGAAATGTTCTTTTTATTTTTACAAACAGTATTAATATAACGGCCCTCACCTGCTCCAGGGTGTAGGGACTGCTGGATTGGGAATTGACAAGGCTACTGATTTGAATATTAGTAGTCGTAAACTCGAAACTGGGTTGGCTGTGCAATGACTGTTATAAAATAAATTAAAAATGTGGGCGGGATAGCCTGGTTGATGGGGCTCTTGACTCGTGTTCGTGAGAATTGGAGTTTGAATCCAGCCGGCAGAAGAATACCCATGTATAAAATGGTGACTGACGCATGTTAAATCTGTTGGGGTCACAAAGTCCTCCAAGTTCTCATAAGAAATACCTCTGGGTACTGATCCAGCAGTTCCCTTGTCTTCTGGCTTCGGTTCAAAATTACAAGGCTACCGAGTTAAACATTGGTAGTCGTGAACAATTGAGAACCGTAAAGAAAAAACAATTGAGAAAAAATTAGCAAAAAATCATTAAAAATTGCCAATAAAATATATTCAAAATGAAATTTTAAAAAACTCTGTTAAATATATAGTGGCCCTTCCAGCATGCCAAATTTTTACTCTGTGCTTAAAATTTGTTTCTGTTGTAACTTTTTTCTATCGTTCAAAAAATATGTGCAATAAAAGAAAGGTTCTACATTATAGTCTCATCACAATTAATATATTTAACAATAAAGTAATATCAAATTTTTTAAAAAATTTAATGTTAATACTCAACAATAAAAAATAATGACAGTTTACTTTAGGTGTACAGAAATAGAATTGAACTTATAAGGGCTCCACCAAGCTTAAATCCGGCCCTGTCATTTACTGATGAGATTTGAGATTAAACCTTAGTAAACTGATGCCAAATGTTGATAATTACTTATTAAAGTATCAGGTTCATCCCTCCCTCTAAAAGCATTTATTTATTGCTTAGTTATTTTATATAACAGATAATACATTTTAATTTGACTCGTTTTAATTTGAATTTAATTAATAAAATTAACATGTGTTTTTTCTTAAGTTTTTCACACTACACTTCTCTACAGTTAAAAATTTATATCTGTCACAGTAAGTAGCACTATAACAGCTGTCAAAAATACATTTGAAGTTGATGAATTTACAAAAAATTAATATCAGGTAAGCAGGGGTCTACGAGACAAAAAAGTTTGGGAACCAATGATCTAGGACAGTGTTTCCCAAAGTGTGGTACGCGTACCCCCAGGGGTACGGGAACAGTTTAGCGAGGGTACGCGTCTTTATGCGAAATATCTTGCAATAAACGAAAATTTCAAACAAACTTATTTAAAAACAAAGCTAGCCATGAAAATTTACGATTACGTATTTTTCTATTTGCTATTTTTTGCGGAGTTTGCAGTTAATAATTAGTGGTGTCAACAGCCAATTGTGATTTTTAACTTTTGTGCAATTTTTTTTATAGTAAAAAATACACTCATTTTTTTATTAGTGGTACACAGCATTACGAAAAATTCAGAAAGGGTACACAAAAGTCATAAGTTTGGGAAACACTGATCTAGGAGATAACGCAGCTTGTTTTGTCAATAGAATAATGGTTGCATTTAGAGCACTTTGGTTCTCAGAAGGAGTTCAAGATATTTAGTGGTGATTGTTCTATTTGCAGATAAAATGGTAATAAACTCTGCTGTGATCAGGGAACGATTTGTGTTGTCAATTAGCTCAGGAGCTCCGGAAGAGATACGAGTACTGTAGCTAGTCGGAAAGTAGTATAAATTTCGATCGCAATTTAATTCAGTTATTAATAATAATAAACCTTTCGGTGATAAAAGAAAAGAGTTGTTTCTTTTTTCCATTGATAATTAATTCCGTTTTTATACTTAATCGAGATTTTGTACGTTATTGTATTTTTTATAAAAATTCGATACTTTTTTTTAAACATGAATATTAACTTCAAATCCACAATAAAAATATCTTTTTTACTTAATTTTTAGCAAACATTAGTACATTAGAAAACATCGAAGAACACCCAGAAAGTTTGAATAAAAATATATTTTACAGAATTTAAATAAAAATAACTTGTGAGCTAGAGATTTTCTTAAAAAATTAAACACTAGAATTGGCAAAATTATTTTAGCTCGGAAGCTAAGGATACATAATATGTGATTAGCGTTGAAAACTCTAAAGCAGTGTTTCTTAACCTTTTTGGTATAATGGACCCTTTTTAAAAAACTTTAAGAAGTTACAGACCACCCCCTGTAAAAAAAATTATTGCAAAAATCATTAATTATTTTTACTTTACTTTATTTTCAATTGAAATAAAATTCGAAGGCTACTTTGTGTTTTTGAAAATGTAAAATTTTTTTTATGGTTTGCGAATGTTCTTTTCCTCACATTATGGAGGATTGCTGGCATATCTAAGAGAAAAGAGCAAAGGGACGGCTCATAAAAAATGAGGGGTTGATAGAGGATTATAAAAATAACAAATCGGACGTAATCAGGGGGTTGCCCTGCTGCTGCAAACTGAAAGTCGGTTGGTGGCGAATGTTAAAAATATGACAGGGATATTAGAGGGACCGCACTGAATTTGGGGTATCTCAATCACCTAGTTTCAAATATGTATGTATTTTCATCTTTTAGAAGAAAAAAAAAAGATCAATGTTATTTAAATATTATTGATCCAATCGTCTTAAAAATAGTCGGTGGACCCCCAAAGTATGACGCATGGACCCCTAAGGGGTCCATGAACCACAGGTTAAGAAACCCTGCTCTAAAGCGTTACATGAAAAATTAATTTCCATTACAGATTATTTGCAAAAACCGTTTAATTTGGCAGTTTATAAATTCATTTTTGTTAAATTTGCTTTAACTTAATTTTTAAAAATAGTGTGTACACACAGATATATATATATATAAATATTTGGATTGTAATTTTTACAGCAGCAAATAGCATTATTAAAATTTATAATAAAATAATGCCACGTCAAAAATTTAAATGCATTTTTAGCGTAAATGAAATAAAATTTTATTTATTATCTTTACTTCATGTAGAAATTACGGCTTGAGCAAAATTTGATTTTGTATCTTTTATTCCGAAAAATCTAAATACATAATAAAAGATTTTCTCGGCTGTACGCAAGCTTGTTTCAATGAGTCATATGATTTTGTGAAATTAATAAAATACCAGCGTATGAACTTTTACTAACTGGGCATCCAAGGCCAAATTAAGTTTTTGCTCTACTTATGGTTAAAACTTAAATAAAACGCAATTGTAATTATTTTTTAAATTTTTCTTTGAATAAAATGTTGCAGCTGTACACAGAGATTCTTAAGTAACTTTATCAATTTTAATTCGATTTAGTTTAAAATTTAACAGTGTATATTATACTGTTGTAGTTCTTATATTATACTTTGATATTTTTTATTGAACGATATGCGGTTTTCCTAAAGACATTTTCCATTGAATATATTACCAATTTGTAAAAAATAATAATAGAAAATGCTCTTCATGCAAAATAAACATCAATAATAATAAACATCTTGTTCAATTTTTTGGTAAAGAAAATAGAAAATTGAAGAAGTTATGAGGCTTATAATTAGCAAATTAAACTTTTAAAAAAGAGCATTTTAGTCTATAATTTAATTTTAATCATTTTCAAGATATTGGTGCTCAGGGATAGGAGTCCTATCTTGTTCTCCACTAGTTAGTTACGCCACCGATTAGCATTGGAACTAAAAGACACAGAAACTTTAAGTTATATATCGATTTGAAAAATATTAGAAGTTCTAAATTATAAGGCTTTGCAAAAAATTTTGTACTTGACTTATTAAAACCCTAACACTCAATTATTAAGATAGTTTATTTAATTGTTTTTACAAAAATTATTATATTTTCTATTAAAGTTTTATTGGAAAAAAAATTGTGTAAAGAAAGAATCGTTGATTTATTGAAAACTTTCACGCGAATAATCTAAGTTCTAGGTACTTATAGGTAGCTTTTTTATGTTCAACACAGGAACGAAAAGAATATGAGCTTTGCTTGAGGTAAATTTCTTGGTAAGTAGCATCCTCGAGGTCAGAGGAAGTGGGGTGGAATGTCTGTAAAAAAACCTGTTTTTGAACAATAACACTGAGGGAGAAGTGTATTTAAATTCCATTCATAGACGATGTGTAATTATGTCCCTATTCCCTGAAACTAGAAATTATTCTTTCAACCCATTTGCACAATAAATTTAATTTGAAACGAATTATCCTATTTTTGTTTAATTTGAATGTAACGTATGATTTATTTGACAAGTTGTAATAGAGTGTGTTAATAGCGTCCATTGGCTCACAATTAGATGATTAAATAACAAATATATAAGTGGTTGACGCGATTCCTTTAAATTATTCAGAAAAAAATTATAATTTCTTTAAGTTCTTTTAAGTTTTAGGAGCTCTAGCCGAAGCGATTACATTTCTACTTCCAACCTTAGCCTAATTAATCTATGTTTTCTATATATTTAGTAATAATCAGAACTGTGTTAGATTTTGAACAACTTTTCAATCAAACTAATGAGTTATAAAATTTCTATAAGAGAATCCAAAAAAATAACTTAAAAATTTTAAATAAATAATTTACAACTTGGAAAATAAAGTAAATATCTTAAAAACAAGTAGGCTAAAATTGGGAAAATATATTTAATCAGATCTAAAATAAAAAATATGGGGCGAATCGTTTTTAAAAATTGTGGGATAAATGTTCGCCGTTAATAGAAATATATTACGAAAGTGGTTTGTTCGAAGTGAGTGACTAACGTCTAAAAGAATAAATATTTTTCTTTCTTTTTTTTTTTTTTTTTTGACTACTTGTACTACATAGTTTATAAAATTAATAAATGAGAAACATAACTTTTCATTTCTTTTATTTTTGTAGAAACTGATATGCACTTAATTCGGTGTCAGTTTTTAAATTGAAAATTTAAGGGTACAATAACGCATTAAAATTTTTTAAAAAAACATAATTTCTATTCAACTTATGTGCACACTAGGTTTAAAAGTACAACTATAAATCAATTTAATTTTTTGTTTACAAATCAGTGTATCAATTTTAAGAAAAACCAAAAACCTGTAAAGAAGAACTTTTTTAAAGAACTGATAACGTGTACGCTTTTGCATATTTTATCTGTCAAAAGACTTATATATGGCTTCTCGCAATCGGAATTCCTATCACTTTCCCTGTAGCTAGAGTTCAGAAATTTTATTAGATGATAATACAAGTATTCTTCGTTTTCTGACCGTTACAATCAGAATCCTTCTCTCAGTTGATATTTATGGTAAATCGAAATTTAAGACCACACATTTAAGACAAGCTAAAATGCCCATATTGTATAATTATTTCAAAATGCCTCGAGCACAATTTATCTACATTCTGTAGTTAATTGAAATATAACCTATTTCCTTCATGAACGACCAATCAGATACAAAACTGAAAAAGAAATAAATAAAATATTCTTAAAAAAAGTCTTTTTTTTAAACCGAAGGAAATAATTCAATTTTTGGTACACAAAAAAAGAGGGCGTACCACTTTCGTAAATAACTTTGATCTCCACCGATAATCCCTCAACCTTACTTCTTTCGATAAACTTCATCAAAGAACGTTTCTCGCATTTCTAATAATATATGTGGGAATTAAGTTTCTTATCTTACGAGGGTCAAAAATAGGCATTTATTCTACTTTTATGTCCACATGAAAATAAAATAGTATGAAATTAGAATGGTTTTTATGATTAAACGAGGAAAATATTTTTTATTTAAGAAAAATCAGATTTTTTTTCTTTTAAAACAGTTTGATTACTTGAAATCTCTAAAACAGCCTCGTTGATTTGTTAATGACACCGACTGGAAAATATTAGTTTTATTAACCTAACTGATTTTAAGGGTTGAAAAACTTAATGATTTTTTGAGACAGTGTCCTCTTACTTTCTATTATTTGAATAAATTTTAAAAATTTTCCTTTTTGAAACTCATTCGATTTCGATTGTTAACTTATGTATTTTTCATTTTTTTTCTTCTTTTTTTGAAAGGGTGATTATTTTAGATTAAAATATGAAACTCTTTTATAAAAAACCACAGGAAAAAAAGATGTTGAAGTTCACCACTTGTAATACTTGTGTACTTTTGTGATCAACAGATAGCCAACTAACTGAAAAATATGATTTTTTTTTTTTTTCCATATCTTAAAAATTACTTTTTACAGATATGTGTAATGTAATCTTAATTTATTGTGAAATTAAATTTTTTTTAGAATTTTTTTTTCTTCATCAAAATAAAGATGAATCTTATGAAATTTTGTCGATATGACTATGGCTTTAAAATTTTATTTAAATAACCCATATATCTTAGGAAAGGAGAGTGGTTACGGCATGAAACATAATTTTTTATGTAAATTTAATGTTATCTAGCTTAGTTTAAAAAATGCATCATTTGTTATTTATGCATGCAAGCGATTTTTCAAAAATAATCTATTAAGGTATTAGAGCATATATACAATTACAAAAAATAACATTATATTATTCATTTCAACCATTAAATGAACAAACTTGTGTTTTACATATTTATTACAAAAGCACCTAATAGATTTTTTTACATTTAATTACATTTTGTAAGGCTACTTTTTATTATATTCTTAAATTTAATTATATTCTATTAGGTTACTTAGGTGAAAAATTTATATTATTTATTAAATCTGTAACAAGGAAGTTTGATTAAAAAATATAAAAAATATGTGTAATTGCCTGAAAAAATTAAAGGGTAATTATTTCTCAAATGCCATACATTTGGTCCTTAAGCCATAAATTTGTTGTCGAACAATGCTTAAAAGTAGTAGAACTAAAACCGCTTAAAAGAACTCTCTGTACATTTAAAAGACACTCTGTACTTAATATATTCCTTTACCTAACATGAGAACAAATACTTTTAAAGTTTATAACAAATGTTCAAAAAATAAATAAAAATTTATTGCATTGCATCATTTGGTTCATAAGATAGTTTTTTTCATTAAAAAGAAAGAAAATATAAGCAATTATCTACACAATCTATTTTAAAGAAATTTATTTTATAATTACCAAAGGCTGAAATAATCAGCATATTTTATTCATTATGTGGTGCCCTAACACAAACATTAAGAAAAATATATTAGCATAAAGCTCTTTTTTCGTCAACTTTTATTTGCAAGATGCAATTTTATTTATTGCGCATTGTTGTAGGGAGAGCAAGATTCTGTGCAGATGCATGGTTCAGAGCAGTATTGACCATATGAAGTTTTTACGGTCCTAGGAAAAACCATGTTTTCGTATAGTTTTTTCACTCTATAAAAAAGTAAGATTTCCCATAGTTTTTGTTGTTTTGTAAAACAAATCATTTTCTTATGGTTTTTACCATCTTCAGAACAAAGTCTTATTGTTTATGCCACTTTTGTGAACATCTCCTTGTATGTATCATTGGACACTATAACTTTATTGCAGCTGCACAATATACACAAAAACACTCAAATAGCAGAAAAGCTTTAATAAGCAGAATTTTTTTAAAAAAAACTAAATATCAAAAAATGTTCTTTTCATGAAAGACTGATAAGGACAAGCAAAAATATTAAATAATATTACCAATAAATTGAGTAGTTATTTATTCAATAAATGATACGTAGAAAGAAATCATACCTACAATATAGAAATATATTCCAATCAGTTATAAATAACAAACCACTACCTGTCAATAAACATGGGTTAACAATATTTACCTAATTTTTATAGGGAAAAAACAGAGATCTGAAGTAATGTACTACAAGTAGTGAAACTATGTACAATAATTGCTACTTTTTGTGTACTTTGTAGCATAATGTGTTTTTTCAAAAGAAAAAAAAAAGAGTAGTGCAAAAAAAAAAAAAACAGTAGTTTGTAGAAATTCCGCAATTATTTTTAACAATTACTTTATAGAATAGAAACGTTTGCTCTAAAGTTAAAAGATCCCTGTGACTGCAGCTGAGCATAAGCAAGAGTTATGTATTTATACTAGTCATTATGAATCAGGGTGTAAATGATTTTAATCAAATGATTAAAATCATTGATTAAAATCATGATTTAAATCAAATGATTTTTTTAAAAAAATCACTGATTTTAATCAAAAAAAAAAAAATTTTTGTGTATAGTCTTGAACATTTTTTGTATATTTTTCTAAGTTTCAAACATAAACAAGTAAGTAGACTGTTCTATATATTTCTCAGATCTCACTCATATAATTCAACATTTCTACTTTCAATGTGACTCATTTGCTTTTAAAAACAGTTTACATATTATATTTATAGTTCATTGAACAGTTTACATATGATTACAGCTATGATAGCAGCATGGCACATTACAAAACAAAAACAACAACATCATCAAATAATTAGAGCTAAATACAATGAGCTTAAAGGTACTGGATTAATTCGGCCAACTGAAGTGCGCTGGAATTCTATGTGTGATTCATTAGAAAGCTACATCAAGAATTGGTCAACTTTCATGCAAGTTTGTGAGGATAATAGGGATGATATCGACACCAATATCAGGTCAAAAGTCATGAATATGGCAATTAAAAGAAATGCAGAAGATATGCTTTTAATGTTAAAACCCATTTCTGTAGCATTAGATAAAATGCAAAAAGATAATTGTAGTTTATCAAATGTTGTCAACATCTGGAAAAATTTAAAGGAAACTCTGAAAGATTCTAATAATAATTGCTGCAAAAATTTTTTTACTAAACGATATGAACAAGCGTTAACACCAGCTCATTTCCTAGCTTACCTCTTGGATCCTAATTCTGAAGTACAATGTTTAACACTAAATGAAAAAGATCAAGCTGTAAACTTTGTTAAAGAAAAGTATGGAGAAACCTCCTTATTAAGTATTTTGCTAAAATTCATTGTAAGCACTCCTCCGTTTAATGTAACTTTGTTTGATAAAGAATCTCTAGAATCTTTAAACATCTTGGAATGGTGGAAATCAATTGCGCTTCTAAAGAACTGTGTAGGTCAAAAAGAGTTTGATGCAATACAGTTGTTATGTACTGCAAAAGGAACAACTGCAGGGATAGAGAGGATGTTTTCCACTTTTGGACTTGTACATACTAAACTACGGAATCAATTGGGTGTAGAAAAGGCAGCTAAATTATTCCTTATGTTTAAATCTTTAAATAAAACTAATTAAATGATTGTTTAAATAATTTGATATTGTAGATGTAGAATTAATAATTATCACATATTGTTTGATAAAGAATTTCTTTCTTGATTTGTAGTTTGAAATCACTTTGTTATTGTTTATTTCTTATTTCACCTTTTGCTTTTAAATTATTAAGAAATATTTTGTTGATAATGGTTAGTAATGTTTATTTCCAATGTATACCATAAGTAACAATAGTAATACAATACAACTTTAAATCTATGGTACACAAAATTGATTATATTCCATAGAATTGAAATTATAAAAAAATCATGATTAAAATCAAAAAAATCCGATTAAAATCAAAAAAATCCGATTTTTTTGATTTTTTAAAAAAAATCATGATTTTTATACACCCTGTTATGAATAAGAGATATCAATTTGACCATATATTCATGCCCAGACAATGTCAGCAATCAATTTAAACATATATTCAAGTGTGAATGTTCACTTATGAAAAACATTGAAGTTATTTCAAAGGAAAGAAACTAACATATTTCCGATGTATTTAATTTCTTAAGCACATAAAATTGCAAATATTAGATAACTTCTTCGCATTTTTCAAACTGAATATTTGTTGTCGAATAAAGCATAAAAAATTGTTGTTTTAGGATAATGTTTCAGAATAACAAACTGGTTCATGCAAACATGAATAAATAATTACTAATAATTTATGGTGTTTCAGCTCATATTTTATTAAAAATCATTTTAAACTGAAGTGTAAATTAAATTCTCCAGTTAAATTCATTTCATTTATTAATCTAAGATTATTTGTTTTACGATACTAGAAGTCGTTCTTTACATATTTACATCAATATACATCATTGCGATACATTGATTTATTTACATCTAGAAACTGTTAAAAGGTAGAATAGCTCTTTTTGAGGTAGCCAATCAACTATGAGTTAGAATCATTTTGGGAAAGGCTAAACTAGATCTTAGCCTGAGGCGGGGTGTGATTTTCAGCGCCATCTAGTTTTCAAGTTTGAGGCAAGAATCCACTTTAGGACCGCCTTAACTGATGAAATTGTAGCAGATTCGAGTACCGATACAAAGGTGGTGTGTTCCAGTATTGATCAAGTTTGAAATCAGTTTAAATGTTAGGGAGTTCGATTACCAATAAGAAGATAGTGGGTTCGAGTATCAAAAGAAGTGGGTTCGAAAACTGTTTAAATGAAAGCAGATTGGAATATATATATATATAAAATAGTAGGTCTAGTATGGGTCAAAAGACAGTGCATCCCAGAACGGAAAAAATGATAGTGGGTTTGAGTAAAGATAAGAAAAGTGTGATCAAACAATGATTTTATAATGATAGTTGTTTAACGAACTGATCGAATGATAGTGGGTTCGAGCACTGATAAAAAAATTGCGAATTCAATTATCGATTAAATGCTAATGGGAATTTGAGTGCGATAAAAAAGATAGTGGTTTCAAGAAATGATCAAATGATAGTGGGTTCGATCCTTGGCTCCGCTAAGACCCACCATGTAAAGCTCGTAAAATCTGCTGAATTTAAAGCCTTGTGGTAGGTCACTGATCGGTACCATGGGTACTGGGATCGGGAGACAAGTTTCTTCCCTTACAAATCAATGTCTGAATTTTGGAAGCGGACTTACAAATGCGATACCCTCCGCAGCGGATCAAAATGAAAATGTTATGTCTTCGGATCGTCCTCAAAGAAGTTTCCCAGACTGTCGCCAATAGCCCATTCCGCAACTATAGTAGGGTGTAAATAAAAATCCTACCTACGAAATAACAACGGCTTTGAATACCGATAGAAAGTGGTGGGTTCGAGTTTTGAGCAAATTAGATAGTGGGTTTAAAAACTAATTAAATGATAGTGGGTTCGAGTACTGATAAAAAGACTGTGGGTTCGAGTAATGAAAAAAATAAAGAATAGATTCGTAAACAGTTTAAATTATAGTAGTTTCTAGTAGCGATAAAAAGACTAGTGGGTTCGAGTGTAGATTTGGAAAACAGTAGTTCCAAGTACCAATCCGGGATGGCGAAGCAGCCAGGACATACTCAGTGAGCCCTCTTAACCTGGGGCAGTCAGCTCGCTACTTTCTGTTGAAAAAAAAAACATTGTTTTGAATGTTTGTTTTTTAGAAAAAATTATAAATAAATGATTTGTAATATTTTTTTCTTTTTTTTACAAATGCTGTTAGTTTCAAATGCTTTAAATTTCTCACAATCTAATGTTAGAAAAATGTTGGTATTTAATACATACATATATAGTATATAATGAGGTCCCAATGAAGTAGCATCCACTCTCTACAGTGTATTCTAGTTCATTTCTAGCTGCTCCCTCCTCCAAATAGATGAAAAATAATTAAAAATTAATTCCAAGGGAAAATGCTTTTCGATTTTAAATATCTCAAGTTTTATTTGCGAATCGAATCACAAGCCTCATAACTTCAAGTTTTTATTTGATTTACTTAATTGAACAGAATGCCTAATATTGTAGTTTGTTTTGCACATAAATTTTTTTAAATTATTATTTTGAAGAAGTTAGGATATATATGAAAAATGTTTTTTAAAAAATAGGCTATCATTTAATAAAATGCAATAAAAGCAATCGAAAACATCTAAGTGTAATAGAAACTACATTAGTAACACAAGTGTGAAATTAGTAGTGTTAAATTTTTATCCAATTCGAAAGAAAAATTTATTCAGTCATCGAGTTACGCTGTCTTAAAAATCACTATATAAAGTTGCAAAAATAAGTAATTAGGAGGAGTAACTTGAAAATTAATACATTCAATCTTTAATTTAAAAAAAAAAGAATGCCAATGGCGATTGATTTAAGTTCTTATATTATCTAAAACTTAAATAGTTCCGAAAAGCTCCTTTTTAAGTTCTATGTGGCGTAACCACATAGAATACCATATCATAAGCATACTAACGTTACAAAAATTCAAAATAAAATTATAATGATAAAAATGGCATAAAAAATAGTTATTTCAAAAATTCTTTTTATTTACTTATTTTTTTAAATTTTCTAAGGCATTCATAAAGTTTAAATCATGAAATGCAACCTGAAAGAAAATTAAATTAAAAATTACTTAGGCTCAGAATAAAAATTCAAATCGAAAAGCCAACGAAAACCTAATTCAAAAAGGTTTGTAAAGTTAAACTTACTCTTTATTTTTAGCAGTAGAATACAATTGATTTATTAAATTCAACTTGAAAGAATATAAATTTTTAAATAGCATATATTTGTTTAAAAATTCGATTCATAGAGATCTAAATTGATAAATAATTCTGTGCAAATGAGCTATAACATCAAAAGGAAAAGAGAAAAATGATAGGGAGACATTGTATGAGGGAGAAGGGAAAATGCAGTTTTAAAATCTAAAAATTTAATAAAAGAACTCGCAATATTAGTTTACATAATTATTAAAATTGAGCCTCCAAATTAAAATAATCCTTAAAAAATTTACATGAATATTTGGCTTTGATCCTGCCAAAAACAGGGAGTTTTTTTAACTATTCGGAATTATGTAAAAAAAAAATACGTAAAAAATTAATACACTCAAAATTTAAAGAGGTTAAAACCTTTTTCTTTTCTTCAGTTATAAGAGTATGTCTTTTTCAAACTTTTAATAATTTATTTCCATGGAGACAAGATTTGCTTTTCTTTGAGTTATTTCCAGATATTTCGTTTCATTGAATAAAATTCGTGCCTTAAGGATGGTTTAACAACAAATATTTCAATTATATTCTGGCATATGCTGGAACCTAAAATATATGTGAAAATGTTTTCTTAGTCCTAATTCCTGCATATTCAGTTAAAAACAATTCGTGTTAGATAATAGGCATGATATAAAACAGGAATTTAAATTTCTTGTGAATAACAAATATTTAATAGCAATTTCTTTTAAATTACAGTTAGTAATGTGCAGAGGTGCGGATGCTTGGGGTTAATTTTTCAATTTGATGCTTTTGAAAAAAAAGTAATTACAAGAGAGGCAGAAAAAAACCCAATTTAGTTTGGTAAATCTAAATCTTGTAAATAAAAACCCACTACCCTTAACATACAGTTTTAAAAACTATGAAATAAACAAAAGAACTTTCAAAATCGGTCGAATCTGAATAGTGAAGAAGCCAAGATAATAAACATCAAGACCAGCTTCATTGTAAGAGGAAACCAAGATGCATTTCGCACAATCTGCTTTTAATCTCTACCAACATGCTTTTAGTACCAAAATATCTCAATGTGAAATATAATATAAGATTTGAGATATTTCCTCTTTCCTATATATTATATACCTGTTAACACAATACTAGTAGTAACAATAATTAATAATAAGTATCACTGGTGTCGATAATAGTATAGTGACTTTTTTACGGCTGAAACAGAATAGTACTTTCATTTTAATGTCTAAAGATTTTTTTAGAGAGATTTTGAGTAGAATGTGCTTATTATACACATTACTGCAAATGTGCTTTGCCTTGTGCTTACAACTATTTTCTTTTCAGAATCTGTATTTTAATTTATACAATCTTTGAAATCTATACTAATATTGTTAATTTTTTCTATAAGGTGTGAAAATACTTTTCAATGAATTAGTATTTTATATAGGGACTTCAAAATTACAGAAATAATTAATCTATTAGTAGTATATAGATTTAAACTAAATGTCAATATATATATGTATAAAATTGTCAAAAAATAATAAAAATTAATAACTTGTGATTTAACTATAAGGCCAATTTTTCTCATAACGTTAACACATTTTTGGGATTGAGATTGATTTATAAAATGAATGAATTTAGCTCATTATCTAAAGGCAATTTGAATTGTAAGACCATTCTTTCGGATGGGAGTTTCAAAATTTTACTTAATGTAAAGAACTGGCCATAAATTTAATCTTCTGTGCTTATAACTATAAATAAATTTGATGAAAAATAATCAAATAAATGAATGCAAAATACAGAAGAGAGAACAGCTCTACAGTGTTAGCCTCTCTTCTTGACCCTGTGTAAACCTTTACTGTTATTTGCATTTATATTAACAAAACACCCCCCCCCCCACTTTTTTTTAAATATATACTGAAGTTATCAGCAGATGACTGCACAAACAATATGTGGAAAATTAGCTTATTTCCCATACGCATATAAACTAGTAGGCAATGTAAATCCTATGACCTTATAAATGGTTAAATAAAGCTTTTGCAAAAGTTAGGAGAGTAAATTATTAGTCTTATACATAACTTTATAAACAGATTATGGTTTTTTGGAAATATTCTAAGAAAAATGTTGAGATGTACGTTAAACTGCATGCTTTTATTTATTTTATTATTAGAAAAAATTGTATAAATTTTAATATACAAAAGTTTGACTTATAATTTTAATTCACACTAATGTGTGGAAGAATTAAACATGGTCTGTCAAACTTACAAACTCAAACTGTCAAACTCACTGTTGTGTGAGATATTATTTGTCTTCATTTATGAAATAGAACTCCGTTTTAATAATTCTTAATTGAAAATTCCACAAAAGAAAATCAATTTAATTGCAAGAAATAAAGTTAGTTTTTAAAACAATTTCACTCACAATTGAAGAGTTTGAGTTAATACTATGATATCATAAAGAATTGGCCGTAAACTTAAACTTATGTGCTTATAAATAACCAAATTTAAAAGTTCTGCGCTTATAATTATAAATAAACTTGACGAAAAATGATCAAAAATGCAAAAGAGGACATAGCTTCCCATTGTTAGCCTCTCTTCTTGACCTTATGTGACTTAGACTGTCATTCACATTTATGGAAACAAAGTATACCTCACTTACAAGGAAAATTTTAACAACATTAAAGCTGTTTATTTTGAAGAATATTTACAAATGTACATAAACAAACAAATCATGGAAGAGTGCAAAGATAATCAAAATGTGAAGAAAATTTTTTTGTAAAAATTAACATTCGATATATTCAAAAATTAACATAGGTTTGCAAACACTAGACAGTAAAATACAACTGACAGTAAAATATAGTGTTTAATTTAATTGCTATTTAATATATAATGTGCAGTTTTATATGCATGAACACTAGTTTAATTAAAAATTTATGTGATCTCAAATTCATGGCAAAGGGAAATGAAAAAGTTGTTTGTTCTATTGCCTATGAAAGAACATAAAAGAAACACTCTAATAAATTTCATAGAAAAATAATAAGACATAGTTCAATTGCAAATAAGGCACACAAAAACATAATGCACATAAAACATATAAGGAATATGTTTCTTAGAATGAAAACAAATATATATACATTATTTCTATGCATTTGACAAAAATAAGTTCATCAACTTTATGAACACATAGTTTTAAACATAGTTCATTATATTAAAAAATATATCAGTTTATTAAAATATTTTAATATAACTAGGAATTTATTAAATATATCATCTTTCTCAGATGTAAAAATATAATATATTTCTCAAAAACACAATCTGCATCAATTCAAAAGAATATACTTAAAGATATTTTAATGTAAGCACAATTACAAAACATTACAAAGTATAATTTATTGAAAATGTTTTTTATTTTCAAAGTGCTTTATAATATAAAATGTCTTATCATTCTAAAGAACAAGAGAAAGCCAATAAAAAGAGTATATTGATAGGAATTCACAAAACATATGGTTTAACTTTTCAAACATAAAATAAAGTTATATGAATAATTCAATACAAAGAAAAACAATTTTCTTTAATATAAAAAAATAAACTAAAATAATATATATATGAAAATACACTCTTTTAAGATGATTTAAACCAAAATTCTCTTCAATAATTTTTTTTTTAAATTTTTGCTAGGTTCAGCAATATTTCTATTTCTCTTGATAATAAAAAGACTATAAAAACTTTATCTATTAATCTAAATTAAGTTAAGTGAAATTATACATTTAACATTAAAAAGCTAATAATTTGTTTATTTTTCTTAAATCTCGAACAATTTTGTATCATTAAACACAAGGAAAAAACCAAAAAAAAATTATCAATATCAATTAATATAATAAAAAAGTTCTGTATTATCAACAGATCTGAAAAAGTTCATAAAATTACTTTACACATTTGAAATATTTTGAAAGTAACTCAATGACAGGTGCAATAAAATCAGATTCAGAGCTAACATCAGCAAATTTCTGTTCTTGAAAAACTTTACTTAAACAGCTACAAATAAAAATATTGATGAATAAATATTTTAATAATAATTAAAGTTAAAGAAAAATTTTAAATTTCATTAAATACCGGAGTGTCATTCTTCAAAAATCACAAACTGAACATTTTTTTTAATTTAAAGGTGATCTACTTGCAATGCCCTTTTATTAGAGTGTTAGGGAAAGAAGAAATACTTTGGAAAAGGCTAAACGCTGCGAACGTTAATGTGGAGGGGGAGTCAAATTGGAAAATTTGAATATGTCTAAAAGGATACACGTCCTTCAGAAACATTTGTTCTTCCTCTGATGTAATATTTAGGAGGCAGGGAAAAAAAGGGGGTAACATTCTTTTATTAGCATTGACAAGAGAAAGATTTCAAGACCCCTCCTTAACTTTGTTTTAACAACCACTAACCAGATTCTTTCAGTCACGCAAGAAAAAATAAAGAGAACCGGTCAGCATGCCGCGCCTTCACACTTGATTAATAGCCAATGATCGGAGAGAAAATAAGAATTTGCCACTTCCCTGCCCTCAACTTGAACAATCTCCTCTTTACGCATATTTTCTCTATACAAATAAGGAGGAAATGAATTATTCTCCACCTACCCACCATAATGAATGACAGGAATTTCTGCTTCTTGCTTGAATCCTTCTAGTTCAAAATGGTGGAGAGAGCAATTAATATTTTCATAACTGTCAATTTTTTTCCGTTTTCGACATTTTAATCCCTTAACAATTAGTGCTGACATCTAGTTTAAAATAAACTATCTACAATTACTTTAAAAATATCCCGGTAAGGCCACCCAGTGTGTAAAATGAGAAATAAAATGTTTTCCGGGCAAAAAAAATTTTATTAGTTTTATTTTTATTGGCGCGTAACTACTGAACACTCCAGTCCGGAAATATCACGAGAGCGAGAAATAGAGGGCGAAACCTCACCCTGTCATTTTCACGGGAGCAAGAAGGTAGGGGTCAAGCAATAATTATTTCTTTCTAATATTTTGTTTTTGATTGATTAGATATCATTCTAATACTAAAACATTATAGCCCAAAAAATAATGTTTATTTAATTTTTGTTTTTTAGATTCAGATCATTTTAAACTTTGTTTACCTTGGGGGGTCTATTATGCGGAAAATTCATTATCCTGACTTCCGTAAGTCCTACCAATTCCGGATACGGGACTTTCCACTGTATTTAATAACTATATTTCAAAAAATGTAGATTTTTAGCAAGGAACATTATGTACCTAAATCAGAAATAAAATTCATCCTAAATTTTTAAATCTTAAGAAAGTTAAAATGCAAGAACTAAAACCATTCAAAAATTCACAATAAAGTATGTTTAATAGTATATAACTTAAAAATGCTTCAAAAAATAGTAAAATAAACCACCAGTTATCTAACATATTATTAACAAAAAAGATTATTAAGATTTTTTTCAGTGAAATAAATATATCTTTTACTTAATATAAAACTTGCTTTAAATTATTTCATTAATAAAAAACATTATTTAATAAATAGTTCATCTTTTTAAAAAAGCAGTGTCTAAATCTAAGATATATTTATCTAGCTTAAATTACAAAAGGTATAACAGCATACAAAGCAAAGTATATGATAAAAAAAACATTCACTGCATGGCGCGCATTAAGGGTTGTGTTAATTACAAGCATGGGCATGTTTTCTTCTATCTCATCTCACGTGCACTAAAATGAACTTTGGGCCTGAAGAGGTGGAGCTAAATGGCAATTTCTGGTGAAGGAACAATAGAGATATTGGTATACAATTGATTGATTTTTTCCCTTGAATAAAGTTTGTATACAATTCTTTAAAGTGTTTTTTAATGCCATTAATATTAGTAAACTGTTCTTAAAATTTTAAATACACAGCATTTAAATTGATTTCTTATGTTTAATTTTACCTGCAGTTTAGAATATTTGACCAAAGATACAATGATTTCCTTTTTGTTGTAAGAGCAACAGGTGGAACCTAGAGTAAAATTAGAACAATTAATAGAGAAGTGTTAACACTAATTGAAATGAATTAGCTCCTTTTAAACATGAAAAAAGAAATTTTAAACAAATACTCTTATGACTTTTAAATCAGCATAAAAAAACACATGTAAGCTGATTCTGTATACAAAAAAATATTTTTTAAGGGAAAAAAAGAAAGTTAAATGTATTAAGTTAATGTATACTCATAAAACAATAATTTATGTTAATGTAACTTGTTTAAATTTATTAAGTTTCAGAAAATAAATTTTTGATTTCTTTTTGAAGGATCAGATGCCTTAGTTATTTTGAAACAATAAATAAGAAATACTTAACACTTTGTTAATATCTATTACTGTGAGCCACAATGGCTCAGTGGTTAAGGCATTGAATTGTCAGTATGAAGGACTAGGTTTCAATACTCAGTGGCAGTTTGAAACCTACCCAGTTTTAGATCGATGGGTACCAGTTTGTCTAGAAAGTAAAGGTAGCCTGTGGGCAATGTTGATTACATTTCCACAATCATGACCTTGGTCACAAAATTGTGGAGCCTTGACCTCCATGACCCTCTGGGCCCCAACAGACTGATGAGGGAATGCTTTACTATTTTTACATATTAATGTATAAATTTTGTTACTTAAGAGTTTGTTTTAGAGCTTGTTAATTTTTCTTGGATTCGACCCCTTTTTAATGTTATTGGTTTTAAATTTTTGCATGATTTTTTGGAACTGCTAATTCATCTAATAAATTATTAGCTCACTTTTTCAATAGATAATATCAGCGAGTTAATTTTTTAAAAAAATTAATCAAAATTTATTTTGCAATAAAGGAATCAATAAATATGCTCAGAAATTAAAATGCAATAAAAATAAACAATTCCTTTCTTATTTTTTTAAAATTAATTAATACACTTTGTAATGGGCAAAAAGATAAAAATCTAATAAAAATATATATTTTAATCTGATATTGATCATCATATCTAAAAAACAAAAATAAAAAGATAAGAAAAAAATAGATTCTTACAAGACAGCAAAAACAGCATGGATATTTTGTCTGTAGGAAAATTAAAAATTTAAAGTGTAACATTTTCAGGAATAGTAGCCATATTTTTTTAAACAAAGGAAAAAATATAGGATAGTTGTAACTTATCCAATTTAATTTAAATTATAAAAACAAACCACTTATAAAATAATGCAAAATGATTAATGACATTAGAACAATTCATAACCAAGTTATAATTGCTTTATTATTAGCAATTTATGAAACACATAAAGATTTTGAAGAATATTGTATACATACTTTTATTTTGAAGAATATTGTATACATTTGCTTATAATTTTGTTCGGTTTCAAAAATAACTCTAGAATTCTAGTTAATAGTACCAAGTTGAGGAGTTTCAAAAACTCTTCTGTGTAAGTTTTTGGAAAGTTTTTATTTTTTATTTTTACAGTTCTATTTTATAGTTTTTAAAATTTATAAGTCAGAAAGAGGTTTAAATTTTAATTTATGAAAAAATTGTGCAAAGTTTAGTAAACAATTGTAACTTGCATTGTCAACAAGTACAGAGCTTCAATTAAACTTTCAGCTCTCTAGCTAGTTAGAGTTAAAAGTTTGATTGATGAAAAGTGCATTTGGTAAGATAAATTTTGCTTGCCATAGATAAGACAAAATTGAAACTCATATTGTCACCTAGCACTGAGTTTCAATTAAAATTTAAATGCTTTATCAACTGAAAACAATACAAGAACAAGTGACAAGAAATTTTAATGATAATAAAATATCATAGGAGATAATATGACATTAAATTCTACTTGTAGTGTTCTGAAAAACATTGAAATCAGCTAGCCAGTCAGAAAATGGTAGAAATGATTGTAAGATTCGAAGTCATTACTAACTTAAAATCAATTTATGGAATCCTTTGTTTCTGTTGTTTTCAAGTTAAGAACAAGGTATTCAAAATGTTAAAATTTGAAGTTCTGAACTATATGAATAATTCAAGTGTTCCTTTCAAATCTAGATTAGTGCACAATCTCTGAAGATCAATTACAAGAATTGTTTTTTATATCAAGTATATTATTTTCTTTCAAAAGTGATCAGACCATCAGATGCAAAGAATTGTTACCTGATGATAAAAAATTTATGTATGTATAGAATAAAAATAACTACAACTATATAAGCTTATTTAAAATTTGGAATTTTTACGAAAATCAAGAATTTCAGCTTAGTAAGTTAAAGATATCCAGAATTTTAGGGTAGCCTCAGTGATAGTAATTCAATCTTAAATATTGTTTTAAAAAGAGAAGAAAAAGTAGGAATAGGAAATAGCAGAAAAAAATGAGGGGTTGCAAAATAATAGGAGGTCTGGGGCTCCTGCAGTTTAAAAATCTGGAAATTTACAAGACCTATAATATATATTTTAAGAATTCTGATAAAAAAGTCATAAAGCTTACACATCACAAATGAACGTGCAAGTGAAAGGGAAGAAAGTAATATATTTAAGATGTAAACAATCAATCAGACTAAAGTAGCCAAAGCAAGTCAATTAGACTAAAAAAGGAATCAAGTGGTCAAAAACCACATTTTGAAAATTTTTTTTTACAGAAAGATAGATTTTCTTTTTTACTTCATTAATCAAAGGATTCAAATATACAAATATTAAGGAGGTGATTATGAAACACCTGACCTGTGTGCTGGCAATATTTTAAGCTAGATAACTGATAATGTTTTAAAACATGAAGAGAATTAAAACATAATTAGCTTAATAATTTACCTCAAGCAAATGGGACAAACGTTCTCGCACTAGGTAGTTGCTTTTTTTAGCATTCAACAGGAATGCAAAAAGCACTCTCTCATTCACAGCCTTCGCCTCATCAAGAGTGTAGAGAAATGAATAGAATGTCTTAAAAAGGAGATGAACATCTGAAAAAAATTTACTTATATGACTATTAAAACATATCAGCATATTTTCATAGATAAATGTTCAATAATACCTTGGTTAAACTGTTTAGTTAAAGGGGATATCCATTGAAGATAACATGTTAATGAAGAAGTCTACTATTGTATAGTTTTTAGCCAATATTCAACATTCAATACAATAAAATCCGGATCTTACTATAAACTTTTGTGTGAAAGAAATATTACAGTAAATACCGTTTTTCATTACTATTGCCTGAGTGATTCATCAGGTTTCAAAGTATTGAGTATTGCCATCTATAAAGAAAGGTGATATATGAGAAGATACATACATTCAACAAGATTACACTTCTAGACTTTCATCTTTCAACAAGACGAGCTCCACCTCGCTGGAACACAATTATATGTGCCTTTTTCAAGCGAGAAGGGATCTCAAAGCTGTATAGGACGCTCTGGTCTAGTTGATGTTTTTGCATCCCCATTTACAAGAGCATGTGATTTCTATCAATGGGGAGTGTGGAATCATGTGAAAGACAACGTTTATGCACCCCTAAATTTAATTTTTTTTCATAAATTTATGCCATGCAGAACAAAATCTTTTAGTGAATAGAATGCTATTTTAAGTATTGTGAACTAACCAAAGTTTTTCTTAATTGCTAGATAGAGATTTGTTCCTTTCTAGCCAGTGCTCTCGCTACTGAAAGTTTGCTAAAATTTTAAATATATCTTAAATATAAAGGATACATGATCTAATTTCTTGATATATGAAAAAACTATTCATCACTGCATTGTTTCGGCCCATAAGTATACGCAGAAACTGAGAATTATTTATTGTTTTCAATTACTTATCAAGGCAAAAAATCTTGTCAAATTAGTTTTCTTTAACAAACATTAGTAATTTATTTGCCCATTTTTCAGTTCAGTAAAACATTTTCATAAAGACAGTAATTACAGCAAAATTAAATATTTACTTTGATTAAAGAAACTTAAATTGTGGCTTTTGTAATTTGAATAGGAGAATAACATGAAAAAATCATTTATGAAAAATTTTCTCACAGATAAAGTTCTTTTTAGGATCTAAATTTGACTTCCATTTTATTCATTTTTTTTCTATACAATTCATAAGGCCTTAAGAAAAGTCACTGTTGTTAATTTCCAAACTTCTTTAAGACAGACATTGATGGAAAGGACATGTTATGCATAATTCACTCTTCAATAATTAGAAATATTCAATAGTTTCTTTCCAACTATATAGAAAATTTAATTTCAGTTTTTGCATATTATAAATCTCTTTTTCTTCATTATAAAAACATTAATTTAATTCTTTACTTTATGATTTGCTTTTTCATTTAAATCATTTTAATTTACATTTTAGAGTATGTAAATTCTATGCATTTTAAACTCTCATGCCTCCCAAAATTTACAGTGATTATGAAGAAGGGTTTGTCAATGTGGACCCAGCCTAGAAAAACCTGGCGGTCTTTTTCAGAAAAGGCTAGCTTGATAAAAACCATTTTATCCCACCAAGTCAGCTTTTCCTCAGTTTACCAATTACAGTTCCAACCAATTTTCATTTCATTCTTCTAACCAAATTGTTTTTGGAAATAATTAACTTATTGTTTAATAAATTTAATTTAATAACTTATACAAAATTTAAGTAAAACATTTTTACTAATCTGATTTCTGCAAACAAAATGCAAAACAAATGAATTAAATATGTGAAAAAAATAAAGTTCATGATTAAATTTCTAGCACATTACTTATCTATTAAACAAATTATGTGTAATATATTTAAAAGCATACACAAAATACTTATGAATTTAAATTATTATACATACACATTACATTTATTGCATAATTTATTCGGATAGTAAACCCTTTGGGAGTTTGTTATAATACACCAATGAATATCTATTATATATATCCAATAATTCAAAAAAAAATTTCAGTTAAAATTAAAATTTGTATTATATATTATACCTGTTTTCCTCTACTGTAATTTTTGCAAAATAATCTATGTTTAAAGATAAAGTTTAGAACATTGAAACTATCATTTGGCAGAAAATTATAATTTAGATTATCAGCATCTTATCTAATTACTAAATTATTCACAACTTCTCTTATGACAGCTGGAATAGAAAGAATATTTTCTAAATTTTGATTAGTTCAGTTCAAACTGTGAAATCCCTTAGAGACTGACAAGTACTAAAATAACTTTATTAAATTTAAACATTTTAATAAAAAGAAATAACGAGAGACTCTCTGATATTTGAAATTTTTAGTTTATTGAAATTGACTAAAAATTTGATGTGTGAGATTAGAGAGAAACTTTTTATTTTACATTTTAACAAGCACCAAAAATGTATTTTATTTCAAATTTATGAATCTTATATTTATTTACTAATATTTTATTTGGTAAAAATTTTGTTAATTACAAAATAAAGATTAAAGTGAACATAAAATGAAATTATTCATTAATGGAATGTGAAAGCACACTGTAGATGCTGGTTCTTCATGATAAGTTATTAAATGTAATGAGCATTTCTACGTGTTCATTAAAATCGTGAATTATATACTTGTAATGCTTATAAAACAAATGTTTAAAGTTCATTATTTTTTTAGTCATTTCAATATCAAAAATCACAATAAAGATAAAAGTTAATAATTTTTTGTCCAAAAGAAGTCTTACATTGAAAAATACAAATGAACATACCATGTGCTACAAAAAGACCTGTGAATTACAATGCTTCAAGAAATTCTATTCATTAACTTTAAAGCAAATTATGTATTTATTTATCATTTAAAACTACTCCCATAACATATTATGCTTTACATTTTACAAAGTATACTTTCATTAACTTTATTATTTTGCAATACATTATACATTAAGAAGGCAAAAAATGACTGAAACAGTTATACACATAAGCATTTCTTTTAATAATTCTCTTGGTAATAATCAAGCAATATTTTTTTAGTATGTACTATATTTTATTCTTATATTAAATATACAGCTATTATTTTTTGTTAGCCAAACAGACCAATAGATAAAATTGCATACCCGAAAACCAATTTAAAATTCTAAAACAGAATATACATTGCAATGAGAGCATGAATAAAAATGTTTCAAAAGATTGAATGTTAATCTATATAATGGCACTTGCACTTACTGTAACTATATAAGAAAAAAGAATTCTAACATACCAAATAACAATTTATTTTCTCACAAAATAATCTAAAATAGATGTTTGTGTTTGCTGACAAATTTGTAAAACAGTTTTTTCAAATTCATGCAAATAAGGAAAGGGAGTTTCAGTTGCTGAATTAAACTGCAAACAGTGTCTAAAGGTTCTAATGCTTTCATATGATTTCGAAGAAGTTTTTAATCATCTTCGTCTTTTTTATTATCTAAGCCATCTTCTGTTACTTCATTAGCGATGTTTGCCATTTGTCTTCCCTAAGATTGGCACCCCAATCTTGCTCAACTTCCTTAATTTGATCAGAGCAACACATACCGTATTTTCTGGCGACACACATCGATAAAAATTTAAAAAAATTATCATAAGTGTCAATCTGGCACAAATGCTGTACACTGCGCATATCAGCAGTCTTACAGAAGATACCTTTAAATTACCATTTAGAATATCTGTATAGCAAAAAAAAAAATGTTTTACATTTCATAAAGTAAAGTTTTAATTTCTAAATTATGAAAAAATAAAATCCGTTAATAGGTCCGCTCACTTACGGCCGTAGACTGACTGTTTAGGAAAGGCTCAAATAGATTATCCTTGATACGGGTTAATTTGGAATAAAGGTGCATAATAAATAATCCCTTTAAATGCTCTGAAAATAAGTTGAGTACAACAAAATATTTTTAAATACATCAAATAACGTAATTTCTAAATTATTTGGAGTGGAGAGGGGAATTAGCCATTAAAATGCATTAACAAAGAGTTCACATGAAAAAAAGTTTTCTTTTTCAGCAAAAAACAACAACAAAGCGATATAAATAAAGTTATTAATACTAGTTGGCACCATGCCAAAAAATAAAATTATGTACAGAAAATACTTCTGAAGATAATATTAAGTACAGCAAAATATTTTTAAATACATCAAATAAAGTAATTTCAAAATTATTTGGGGGGGTAAAGAATAGCCTAAAATGGAAAAAAGTTTTATTTTTCAGAAAAAAAAGCAACAAAATGATATACAATAAAGTTGTTCTTACCAGTTGGCACCGTGCCAAAAAATAAAGCTGTCATGTTTTACTTCAGAAATACAAATAATTAACAACAAAAAATATTTATATGCTTAGCAGTGCGATAAAAACCTTGGGTTGGGAGTTTGAGAGAAAAAGGTTAGAGAATCTCAAATTTTAGGAAGATAAATTATTCTTCTATTATAAAAAAATAATTCAACCATATTTAGAGGAAGAATTAACGCTGCCACTGATTACAATGCAATAAGAAAAATAAAATGAAAAATTTTAAGCTAAAAATTCATTAAAAAAAAAAGATTTAAAAATTTTTTGCAGTTAACAGTTTGAGGAAAAACTAATAATAAGGAAACAACTAATAATAACGAAATAACTAATAATAACAAGAATAACTAAGCGATCACCAAAAAAATTCTCAAGGAGGAATGAGCGAAGTGGAAACGAGTTTCACTTTCACAATCTTTGGGAGTGGAATTTTAGTGACTCAGCTTAGAAAGAGAGGAGAAGAAAGTGTTTAAAAGAGGGATGTACCTTACCACCTCCACTGGAGCGGTTTAGGAGGAATCAATCGGTTTAAGGTGGTTGGGGAAAAGAAATGGGGATACTTCCTTACCTGTTCGCTCCAATTACAATTGCCAAGGCACTAAGTGGATTTCTAGCTTGCGATCTTTCTTTAAGCTGGGGGTGGATACAAGATGCATACCTTTTAAATTGGTCTCTTTATGTGATGCTTTTTGTAATTATTATTTCGTTTATTTATTTTTTTGCAGGTTGCTGCCGTAAGTTTTCTAAGAATTGGCGATTGTTCTGCCGCAAATCGCGATACGGGCGAATATTTCGTTATTAATTTTTTTAAATAGTCTTCTGCCAGAAAATTATTTCACTTTAAATAATTTTCCTTGACAAATTTTTTCCTACAAAAAATAATTTTGTCGGAAGCGTCACATACAGGAAAAAAATAACTTTTTCGACACCGAAAAATAACGTAAATTAATGATAATTATCATCATTTTCCTATATAATTAGCAGATACCTATGAAAATCGTGGCATAAAAGAAAAAGTTGCATAAGAGAGGTGGTGCATAAGAGAGAGTTTACTGTATATGTAAATATGCACGCAGAACATTTAAAAAAAAATACACTTAATAAATAGTAAAATTGGTTTGTTTCAGAAAAAATCCAAAAAAGAACTATGTGGATTGTTTTTTTTTCCTAAAAAGCAAACAAATCACTAAAAACTAACAAAATATTGTAGAGGTTTGCAACACCTAATGGATAAAGTTAGATAAAATTACAGTTTTAATATCAAAATTCTGCTTAAAAGACTTATGCTTTTAGCATATTAAACATAACAGAGAAAAATAATAAAGTTGAATCCTTGAAGCAATTTTAAATGAGCTACGTTTTACACAACTATGAAAAACACCTTTTTTCATTAATTTTTTAATTTATTTATAGATTTATTGTTGTGCTTTTTAAGGCTAAATTAAAAAATTATTACTAATCATGGATTTACTATATGGCCAAACAGATGGGTTTTGTATATTAAAAACACACATGTTATCTAAGAAAAATTAAATTAAATAACTAGTTTGGTTCAACAAATTAATTACAACTAAGAGATTTAATGGTTTTGAATTCTTGAAATTTTTTTACCTCCATTTGGGAACTCTAGATTAAGAGGATCTTCCAGGTAACTACAACAGACAAAATCTGGAGACAGATTTTCAAGCTGAAAAATAAACACATTTTACTCTTAACATCCCTAAATATTACTGATTACAATAATTAATCCTACACAGTAAAAAAATATACCTTTAAATTTAATTGATACTTTTATCATGAGGAGGATATTTATATAATGTATGATCCTCCTTTAAGTTAATTGACACAAAGAGTTTAGCTTTAATTAAATTAGATTATCATTCCAAAAATTGAAGAAAGTATAATCTTAAATATAAAAATATATGCATCAATCATTTATCAATTAAAACTTATAAATATTGTTATTAATCACATCATAGCATGAAAATTAGGACCGAATGACTTTTTATAGACATTGATAAAGATAATACATAGGTTGAAGAAATGGACCCTATATTTGATATACTCAAAATCATTATAAACAAAACAACAAACAATTGACACTGGTATGAACATACATTACCAAACCAGATAACTGTATGAAAAAGCCAAATGGAAAATTTCAGCTAATGTTGTTTAAATGTTATCAAAATAAACTTAAGCAATAACAAAGCATGTTTTGATGAAAATGTGTTTTAACTTCTAACAATAGTTAAAGTATTAAAAATAAAAAAATTACATTCAGATGATATGTTAGGAAATTTCTGAGGTAATGCTTTTGAATAAAAAAAAAAGATTTATAAATTTTTCTAACTTTAATTTTGTACATGTTTTATCAATGTTAGCGTTATGTAAGCTAATGACAAACTTGATAAAAGTCATTTTTCAAAAGGAATTTTTTTTCCTATTAGCTTCATTACACATATTAATTATTTGCATAGAAAAAAACATAAAAAATTATGCGTTTTTTTACATTTTGTGGTTCAATTTTACTCTATGTATAACTAAAGTTTTTCAGTAGCATACAAAACTAAATTACAGAAATTTTTAAGCAGTAATACGTTTAAACTAATTAGCAGCACAATTAAACACTTTTACAAAGATAATTTTAAAATTAAATTTATAAATATTGATTTCAAGTTATTAGTTAAGTAAAATAATAATTAATTCAAACTCAGAAAAAAAAACAATGCCCTTGGTTTTTTCATTATTTTTCATTGAAAAAAAATTTACTTCAGTGGGATATTAACAAAAAACTACTATTAATTATCTATTAAAACTACTTTCAATATCAATAAATAGATAAATATATTAAATAGAAATACCTCATCTTCTATAAACTTATTGAATTTAACAAATTTGCTACTATCCAACGGAGGAATTTCAGTAGAAAACTTTCCAATTGCAAATCTTTTTGACTTCAATACTGATAAAACTGAAATAAAGTTTACTCGAGAATTATTTTGAAAACTTTTACAACTGCAGTATTGTGATTACACAAAAATTTATCCATAAATGCAAATAAGACATTATTATTTGGCTGTGAATGCTAGGCAATTATCAAATGACATGAAAATAAACTATTAACCTTTGAAGAGAAAATTTTAAGAAAAATATTTGGTATACACCTGTGACTTAGAAGGAGAAAATCTGATTGCAAATTTCAACTACTCAGACAAAGCCTTTTTAAAGAATTAACAGCTTTCATATGGATCAAAATCTATAAATAAAATTAATCAGGAATAAAGAAAAATTGAAACAGATAAAACTTCAAACGAAATAAAGTTTGTTCGAGAATTATTTTGAAAAGTATGAACTTCTATAATTGCATTAATGTGATTGCACAAGAAATTATCTAGAATTATATGACTTAGAATAAGAAGATTTTCAAATACACATGCAAAACTTTTGTAACGCATTAACAGTTTTCAATCAGGGCCGAAACTGCTAGTACGCTGTCCCAAGGTTCTGACAATCAAGGCCTTTGAAAGAGGGAAACATTCTCCCAAAATTAAGATGATTTAAAAACTTTTTTTTTTTTGTTTTTGTTAAAAGTTAAAAAGGAAGTGTAAAGATAGAACTGCTAAAAAGAAATTTTTTATTTTGTAGTCATAAGTTTCTATCCCTTTTCGTTTGAAATAAAAAAAGAAAGCAAAAAATTCTTCCTCCCCCAGAAGAGCAATAATGCTGAACAGAGAGGGGCATAAGGCATTCAGTTGATTGTACAAGATCCTGCATATTATATTTCAGTCCTTTGTAGCTGGAAGTTGTGTCATCAATGACCTATTCTGACTCTTAAAGGAAGAATACTATGAATTATTTAGATTTGCAAGTGCTATGAACAAGATTTCTTCCATTTGAAGTCTTTCCCAGAAAACCACTCAACGCTCCAATGACCATCACCTATGCAGTGAGGTTTCTGGTTCCTTAAAACAAAAATTTTATTGCTTATGAAAAGAAATTTCTCTGGAACTACTTATAAATGTTAGACAGAAAATACAGGGACCCATTGTCATTTAGTTCTTATCCTGCAAAAAAATATAATTCCTTATTTTTTGTCATTTTTGTTCACAGAGCAGTGTTTTATTCTGCCCCATCGTAGTTTGTACAAAAAAGTCAAACTTAAGAAAGCCAAGCTTTGAAAGATGGTATGAAATTATTTGTTGCTTTACATTTTTGTTAAATAATATAGTGACATATTTACACTTATGAAAATTTCATATTTATAAATTTTTTTTAATAGTTTGCTGATATTTTTCTGAGTATATTATTACTTTAAATTATGCTTTACAGAAACTGAAAAAAGATTTACAATCATATAAATTTACTTTAAATTATTATTAACTTCGTGAGAATAGTGACTTATTGATTTTTTCTTTCTAAAACTTAATACAATATTTTTTTTTATTTATTTTTAAAATTTTCTGATTGTGTTAACATTTTTGGTATTTCTTATTGTTCTAATCTTTTTCTACTGTGTATCTAAAATGTGCCAAACATAGATATTAAACAAAATTAAAAATTATCAATCCATATTGTATAAAACTGCTTCATTTTTGCAAAATCGGTGTTGCTCCTTACGCACCTTAATTCAGAAAGTGATGTAATATTGAAACATTTTAAAACTGTTTAACTATTTAGCATTTTTTTTAAAAAAAAATTTTATTAAATTTATTTCGATTTTTTCTATCTTCATTCATTTCCATATGTTTTAATGAGTCAAGCTGAAACAAAAAAACATAAGTAATTTCATTTTTTTAATGAATAATGCTGGATTATTTAGTTTGTATTCAAGTTTTTTCTATTATAAAACATTTTATTAAGATAATGGTTTACGACATTAATTTCTGTAAATTTTTTCTTTCTCTATGATTAAATATGTCAGGTTTAAAAAAAATTTGGGAAAAAAATAAAGCTGTTCCATTTAAATAATGGGTGATTTTTGATTTGAAAAGTTAGAGGAATTTAAATTTCTTTTAACTGACATGTTAACTAATTATTCGCTATGACTTAGTGACTAAAGCACTGAGCTGTCGTTATGAATTAAGGGCTTATTGGGACTTGGTCTCCAATGGCGAATTGAAGTCCAACCAGCTTCAGATTGATGAATACCAGCTTTTCTAAGAAGTAAAGGCGGTTGGTGATTAATACTGATCACACTATCACTATTATGCCATTGGTCACTAAATTGTGGAGACTTAAGCTTCCATTAACCCCAGGCCGACAATGAGCTGTTGGCGGGAGTGAATTATTTTATAACTAATTCTTATTTTTAAATGTTATTAATATAATAATTTTTGCTAATTACCTATGTTTGAGCCGCGATGGCTCAGGGGATAGAATGTTCGCCTTCCAATGAGGTGAACAGGGGTTCGACCATGGTGATGGCTGGTCGATACGGATTCCGCATCCGGCTTGCACCGACCACAGTGCTGACGTCAAATATCCTCAGTGGTAGATAGATCATGGGTTAGAGTCCCCTTGCCGTCAGGCTAACCATGGGAGGATCTCGTGGTCTTCCTCTCCATGTAAGGCAAATGGGGTGTTAGTTCTATCAAAAAGTCCTCCATGAAGGCTAATTTCTGCCGATACTTGATCCAGGAGTTCCCTTGTTTTCTGGATTGGGTTCAAAATTACAAGGCCACGGAGTTGAACATTGGTAGTCACAAACCCAAAAAAATTGGGTTGCTGTCCAACGACAGTTACAAAAAAATAAAAATTATTACTTATGTTTTGGTTTCTTACCTCCTTTTTTAAATATGCCTAGTTTAAACAGAATCTTGAAACTGTTCCATTTAAAATGCTGTTAGTTTCAGCAGGCAGTGTTATTTTCCTATCCAAAATTTATACAAATAATTTATTTTTATTTCTGAATAAACGAATATGTTTAAAATGATAATTAGTTTAAAATTTTATTTTTTTGGGTTAATTAAATTGATATTTTGTACCAATTAATTCCTCAAGTTTTTCCGTGTTTTTTTATTACTGTGTGTTTAAATTAACAAAGTTGAACACTTTAAAATTGAAACTATTTTGAGAAAAAGAATGCAAATAGCATTGAGCTCTACGGTAGTACTTAAAGACTAATTTCAAACTAATAATTTGCTTTGGATAAGATTAAAAATAAAATGTTTTAAGAAACTTAAGCATTTTAATGCAGAGTTCTCAAACATGAGTGCTTCTAGCTACTGTGTCACTTTTGTCACCCACATGCTCTGAGGGATAATAAATTTAAATAAGTAAATAATACAGAAAATCAATTAGAGAGAGATTCCCTGAAATAGACTATGTTGAAATTATATATCATCAAGCATCAATGCCTTTAAAAAGGATTAAAAAGAAAATCCCAAGTAAAACATTATTTACTCACTCAGTATCACAAAATACAAGGGGTGATCAAATGAAAAGGTACGAAACGACACGGTGGGTACAAATGTAGACTTTATACAAAACATACACCATAGGCCTGAGCACAACGATCCCACTGATGACCAAGCTGCAGGATTCCTTGTTCCCAGAATTCCTGTGGCCGTGACGAGACCCAGTCCTTCACAGCATCCTTGAGTACTTCGACCGAGTTGAAGCGCTTCCCTTTAAGGTCTTTCTTCAGTGGATCAAACACATGGAAATAGCAGGGCGACATGTCCGGACTGTAGGGCGGATGGTCCAACGTCTCCCACTTCAACTTGGTCAGTTCCGTATGTGTGACTCTGATGACGTGCGGATGCGCGTTATCATGGAGCAAAATCACATCCTCCATGAGCAGCCCCGGTCTTTTGTTCTTGATGGACCTGCGTTGGCGTCGGAGTGTCTCACAGTACACATGGTTTTTCTGTGCTCGAGTTTCTGTTCCTCAGACGGACTGCCACATCATTTGGACGCCGTTTTTGATACGAGCCTCTGTTCTCTCGTGCGCATGCGGGCGGCCGCGCATGCTCCGATCCCAGTCAGAGATTCCAATTGCATCCCAAGATGTCTTGCTACGTTCTCCCATGGCGGAATATGTAAATATTTAACTGTTACGTTTTTACGTTGTTTCGTACCTTTTCATTTGATCACTCCTTGTATGGGTCTGTTTTGAAAAATTTTCTCCATACAAAACAAACTTTAGGCTATAAAATCTGCCTGAATTCTTAATATTCTTCACCTAAAAATTATTAATATCTTTCAGCAATATTTTTAAAAAAAATTGTCATAATGATAAAATGTCGAAAAAATTAATTATATTATTGATTACACACTTCGAAAAGTTACCTAAGTAATAAATATAAAATTATATGATATTGGATGATAAAAAATATGAAATTTTTTCATATACTTTTTAATTAATAATTATTTTGGCTATTTTCAAAACACTGGCCAATTGATGTTTAAATTAAGGGAGCACTACGAAGAATATATTCTCCAGTGCCCCAAATGACTAGTCATAAGTTACAATAACTGCTTTCATATGGATCAAAATCAGCCGATCCATTAGAGGAGACATCTTTTATCCAAATGTTTATATTTGGAAAATGCTATTTTGGCAGTCTTTGAAAATTGAAGGTAAGAGATCGGGATAAAAAAAAAATATCACCACATTCTTACATTCATAACAACAAAATACAGTATTTTTTTTTACAATCAAATGCAAAAATAATATAAATAAATAGTTACATCTATTATATTACTGATAACAATAGGATGTTGTTGTAGTTTATTTACGTCACACTAGAGCTGCACAATGGGCTATTGGCGACGGTCTGGAAAGCATCCCTGAGGATGATCCGAAGACATGCCATCACAATTTTGATCCTCTGCAGAGGGGATGGCACCCCTGCTTCGGTAGCCTGACGACCTGCACGTGAAGTCGAGCACTTTACGGTAGAACAGTTTAACGAGGACCAATACAGCACACCCTCGGTCCCTACGCAAACTGATCCAAGTGGTCACCCACCCGCACACTGACCACAGCCAGTGATGCTTGACTTCGGTGATCTGCTGGGAACCGTGTCTTAACGATCAGTCCACTGCGGGACGATAACAATAGGAGCATGCATACCCTTAATTCAGAGATCAGCCTTGGCTTAAATGATTTTAAACATTGATAATTGAAACCAACACTTATCTAAGGAGGAGGAATATTTTTTTTATTTAATCAGAAGTTGAACATTTTATTTTATTGAGTTAAATTTTAAAGTATCATATATCACTATTTCTGCCACTATTTTTTTCAAGTAAATACTATGCCAATTCAGGTTGATGAGTTTTGAATGAAAAAGAAGTATAGTGCAACACATGCGCCTAAATGAAACAGTTTCACCTGCACTGGAAAGATGATTCCCTATACCTCTCATTCTTTTTTCTTCTTCATGTCTTGAAGGATATTATTCTGTTTCAAGAGGCCATAAAAAAACCTATTATCACAATACCAGTAGTACCTATCAAAGTATACAGTATTCCCACAGCAGCATGTTATGAGCCAGGATGGTCATATAGGTTAAAACTTAATAATTTTGTGACCATTGTCATGAAGATGATAATATGGTTAGCATTGAGTAACTACCTTTCTTTCCCAATTAAGCTCATACACAATGAACTGAAGCTGAGTAGGTTTCAAACCAACACTAACTAATGATAAAACCCCAGTTTCTCACAATAACAGTTCAGTGCTTTAACCTAACTGCCATTACAGTGCCCGCCGCTAATAAAATCACCGGATAATAAAATCAGCCGCTTTATAAAATAAAATCGGCAAGAACCGAATCGTTACAATATTAATACATGTTAAAAACATCCTTTAATAAAATCAATGCCGCCGCTTTTTAAAATCAAAATTTTGACTACATAATAAATCAAAAGTGCAATATTTCAGCTTTTTTTGTTCTTATTTATAAAATTTTATTTTTTCGAAGTTTAAAGATGTTTTTAGAAGAAGCAACAGTTACTCACAAACCTGTGAAACAGATGTGGTTAGCACTTTCCTGCGATATACATAGTGTAAGAGTTAAGGAAAAATGTGGGTGGTAAGCAGCGAGTTCATAGAAATCAATTTATCAATGTTAATTCCTTGACTTGAATGAAGTTTGGAGAAACCTATCTCACTCAACAGGGGCTCGAATTCCTATCTTACTTTTTATTGAAAGGACCATAGAAGGGAGAGAAGTTTCTTTTATTATTTATCATAACAGAGAACATGAATAGATTTCCAAAAACTGTCTGTGCACATGTTCCATATTATTTAAGCCGTTTGAGTAAATTATAGTTAGAGCACATATCATTTTTAAGTTCGTTTGATGTTAAATTTTATCAGCATGCTGAAAAGGAAGGATTTGAGTCTTAAAGATAAATTTGAAGTGTTGCAAAACTATGATAAGCTTCCTAAATGTAGTCAACGTGAAGCTTCAATGGAGATGGGGCTCATAACTGTTTCGAAGAAATGATCAGCAATGAAAAAAATGAAACGAACGAAAAATTTTCACGTTACATAGCTATTGACGATAACCTGCAAACATCAGGAGAAAAATCTGATTCTAAAATTGTTACAGACATCAAAAATTGCAAAGTTATTTCCCATCAAGAAATGGAGGAATCAGACTCAGAAGATGAAGTAAACTCATCAGTGCCATCTTCAATGGAAGTCAGAAAAGCACTTAATGTATTGCGGCAAGCTTTAGAACAAAGAGGAGGAATATTGAAAACTATAAAAACTTCTATAAACTCTCAAACGATGTTGAAAAGTTAATTTCAAATACTGCAACTCAAGCAACCATTGATCGGTTTTTTGCAAAACTTTTGTAAATTTAATCTTATGTAGGGTTTTACTTTATTAA